>NC_034604.1:9140840-9158278 GCF_900095145.1 Mus pahari | reverse complement strand
AGAGAGAGAGAGAGAGAGAGAGAGAGAGAGAGAGAGAGAGAAGTAAAACAATAATAATAATGCTCAGACAAAGCATTATGAGACATGGACCCTCCAAAGGTGCCATTGAGTTCATTTTGTGTTGGCTGTCTACTGCTGGGTGTGGGGTCAATCCTTAAGGTGGTTTGTATTCTCAGTGAGACTCCATTGGAGAAAACTAATCTTTCCTTGGTGAGCAGTTCTCAATGAGATAGCTTCTGGGTTAGGGATGGGACTTGTGTCTTCTTCCCCTCTTAGCTCTGGGGCCCTTTTGGTTTAGACTGCAAGGACTGTGCATGCTGATACAAACTCTGAGTTCCTATGTGTGTTGGTCCTTTAGATGTTCATATGCTGTGCTTAGAGGGCCTTTCTCTTTGGTGTCCTCTATCCCCTCTGGCTCTTACAGTCTTTCTGCTTCCTCTTTCACAGGTTTCCCCAGCTCTGAAGGGAAGGATTTGATGGAGAAATCCCATTTAGGATTGGGTGTACCAAACTCTCTCACTCTCTGCACTTTGGTGTGTTGTGGGCCCTTTTTCTTCCCATTTTCTGCAGGGGGAAGCTTCTGTGATGATGGCTGAGCAAGGCCCAGACATAGCCCAGTATAGCAGAATGTAGCTAAGAGTCACTTTATTGTTATGTTCCTTTAGCAGAACAGTAGTATTTGGACTTCTCTGCCTAATCTCAGGTTTTTGGTCACCTAAACAGTATCGGGTATGGGTTTCATCTCATGGAGTGGGCATTGAATCTAATCAGATAATTAATTGGTTAAATCAGCAAGTTTTGGGCTACTATTGTAGCAGCATATTCTGCAGATAGGTCACCATTATGGACTGAAGGGTTTATAGCTGGATTGGTGTTTGCCTTTCTCCTCCACTAGTGTGCAGACTTCTTCTGAGAACCGAGAAGACTAGTCAGTAGCAGAGGCTCTAGGTTGGCAGCGGCATCATTTCTCCATGTTCAGTGATTGTATAGTTGTTGTCTTCAGTAATGGGGTCTTACCATCAGCTTAGAGAGAGCATCCCATGCCCTTGGCAGTAGCCTGGATTATTTGGGTGTATTCTTAGGACTCCTTTAGCCAGAAACTCTATTAGGTGTAACATATTCTCAGAACTGGAGGTTTCAATTGTTTATTCATTTGTTGGGGCTTTGTTTCCCCATTATTTGGTGATTTCATTTAGATTTTTTCATACATGTGCATATTTTAAGAAGTTTCTACTGCATTAGGTTTTCATGCAATACATCAAGTGGCCCTTAGTTGTAGCTGTCCCTTCTTGTATCCCCCCTGTCCCTCCTTATCTGATCTCCTGTTCTACCCCCAGCACCAGCCGCTAGCCATCCTATTTCTTAGTATTTCACAGGATTACAAGAATTACGACATGCAATTTTGTAAGGAAACAAGGAAGTATTGTTAGTCCATATTTTCAAACTAATTTTCTTTTCAAAGCTTGTAAAAGTGAAATCATCAGGCAGTTGGCTTTCCTAAACTAATCTAAGATTATTGTGTATATAAGTTTTATTTTCAATTTGTAATATTGTGTCCAAGTCCACTGTTGTGAATTAAATGATTCAACAGTGTTGGAAACAAGTCATTTTAAATGAAAAATTATTCATTGCTTAATTTCTATAATATATTTCTATAATATATTTAAGCATTAATAACATATATATATGTATGTTATTCCTTCTATGTAAATTTTATGCTTTATAGATTACTACAAATACTTTGGAGTAAAAATGTTATGTAATTCTTGGGTTGTTGCAGAAGTGGCTGGAAGCAATTGAAGAACACTCCGCATACAGCACTCACTACTGTTCCCAGGATCAGGTGACTGATGATGAAGAGGAAGATGTAGTTTCGGCCATGGACCTGAAGGAGTCCTTAGTGGTGAGCAGACACCATCCAACTGCCATAGCTAACTTACTTGTGTTTTCTATTAGGAGGCTAGGTACTATAAAATGTCTTGGTGAGAATGCCGTGATGCTCTTTGTGGTGGTTTGAGTATGATTAGCCCAGGAAGTGGCACTGTTAGGTGGTATGGCCTAGTTGGAGGAAATGTGTCACTGTGGGGGTGGGCTTGGAGTCCCTCCTCCTAGCTGCCTGGAGACAGTCTGCTCTTGGCTTCCTCTGGATGAAGATGTAGAACACTCAGCTCTTCCTGTGCCATGCCTGCCTGGAAGCTGCCATGCTCCCTCCTTGCTGACAATGGGCTGAACCTCTGAACCTGTAAGCCAGCCCCAATTAAATGTCCTTATAAGAGTTGCTTTGGTCACGGTGTCTGTTCACAGTAATAAAACCCTAAGGCAGAAGTTGGTATCAGGGACTAGGATATTGCTGTGATAGGCCTGACCATGATTTCGTTTGGAGGAATGTGGGTTTTGGGACTTTGGAAAGTAGTGCAAGCTTTAAGTGATGTTTAATAGGACATCCTAGTAGGGATATGGAAGACGTTGTTGCTGAGGGTGATTTAAACTGTGCAGACCTAGCCCAAAAGGTTTCAGTAGAGAAGAATTTCAGTATGTGGCCTAGAGACAGTTTTTGTGGTATTTTTGTGAAGAATGTGGCTGCTTTTTGTACTTGTCTGAAGAGTCTGTCTGAGCTAAGTAAGGTAAAGAGATTTATATTAATTGCATTGACAAAGGAAGTTTCAAAAAAGCTCAGCAGAGACTTTGTTCTCTGGTTTAATCTCATGAAGAAGGTTTTGATCAAGATTTTGAAAGGAAAAGTACAAAATGTATGGTTCAAAGAATAAAAGGGCACCAAGAAGTAGAGTGGCGCTGAACCCTGTGTTCAAGGAGATAAGCAGATTATGGGATTCACCAATCCTTTAATTCACCTCAAAGTAAGATCCCACTCAGCTAAGCTTATTGTTTATATTGCTGCAGTTGAACAAGGGGCATGGTTATTGTTTTCATTTGGAATTTTAGTTCAGAATGAACTACAATCCAGAGATGGAAGACAGGCTTTTGATCCATATCTTAAGGAATAGTGGCTGTAAAATGTTTAGTTTCAGGCATGGTGGTACACCCCTTTAATCCCAAGAGACAGAGGCCAGTGGACCTCTGAACTAAAGGCCAACCTGGTACAGAGCAACTTCCAAACAGAGAAAAACTTAGATCCAGGCATAGTGGTAAATGCCTTTAATCCTTGAACTCTGGAGACAGAGGTATGTAGATCTCTGAGTTCATGGTCAGTCTATAGAGCAAATTCCAGGACAGCCAAGTTTAGACAGTGTAGAAGTTGGAAAACAGAAAGCTGATGATAATTTAACAGAACATGGAGGCCATGTTCCAGCCCTGGCAAGCAGTAGAACTTGGCAGTTTCAGTCATGTGACCCTGACTTTAGAGTCAAGGATAGAAGGACAATTGGTGCTGCTTAGCTGGAGCTAAGAAATTAGTTGTGATTAAGAAGAGAACAGCATCACTGAGGTGAAATCTTCTGGGAAGTGTTTTCTGAGAGCACAAAGAAGCTGTGTTCCAGAGATAGCCAGGGTTGTACCTCGTGCTGCTCCTGAATGTGTAAGAATCACCTAGATCATACTGGTTTTGAAGATATGAAGGGTCATTGAGAGTAGCTGAGGTTTGGCACAGTGAGAGCCCAGGGAAGGCCACTGGTGAAGGTGTAGGCTCAGTGGCAGTTGATAGCCCAGGACTGAAGGAGTCATGCAAAGAAATTGAGGCTTGTCACCATGAAGGGAGCCTATGAAGGCCTATTGGTGAAGCCTAGTTGCAATGAAGACTCCAGCAACTGGAGATCCCAGAACTTTGGGATGATCACCAAGAACAGCAGCAGCAGTAGAGTAGAGTCCACAAGAGCCTAGAGTGCTACAGAGGGCAGAGCTGGAGAAGTGACCCAAGCCCTTTGGAGGAACCCAGAAGATCATGTATGGATTCCATACATTGGAAGAAGTTGCCTTGGATACCCTAAGATGTTAGAGATATCAAGGCCGTGGTATACCTGCTAAGGAAAGCTACTAACAAGGAGTGGAACCAGCCCAAGAAACAAAGTTCGTTGCTGCTGAATGCAAGATCTATCAACAGCAGTCAACAAGGATGAAAGGAGTTGGAGATCTGAAGAATGCTTTGACATCTGACATGGAGTTACAGAGTTTGAACTTTGCCCAGCCGGTTTTCTGTCTTGCTTTGGGCCAGTATTTCCTCACTATGATGTTTTATATATATATATATATAATTCTGCATGATGTTGGAGGAATATGATCTGCTTTTTGATTGTGACTTCTTAAAGGATTATAGTTTAGAGATTGCATGAATCTCAGAAGAGACTTTGAACTTTGAACTTTCAACATTGAAGTTGTACTAAATGTATTTTGCAGTTACACTATGCTAGGTATGGCGCCCATAGACTCATGTGTTTGAACAATGCTATAGAGACCAGGGAGTGGAATGTGATGGTTTGAATATGCTTGGCCCATAGGGAGTGGTACTATGGGAGGAAGTATGTCACTGTGGGGGTGGGCTTGGAGACCCTCTTCTTAGCTGCCTGGAGACAGTCTGCTCTTGGCTTCATCTGGATGAAGTTGTAGAACTCTCAGCTTTTCCTGTGCCATGCCTGCCTGGAAGCTGCCATGCTCCCTCCTTGATAATGGGCTGAACCTCTGAACCTGTAAGCCAGCCCCAATGAAATGTTGTGTCCTTTGTAAGAGTTGTTTGGTCACGGAGTCTGTTCACAGCAGTAAAACTCAAACTAAGACACTCTGAGTCTCTTTTTATGTTAAACACATCTGTATTTGCAAATTGCTTCCAGTAGGTGGGAAGTGTGGAGCCTGACCTATCCCTTTATGACTTCACTACATATTTCAGAGTTTCAATAATGCAACCATAGTGATGCATTTCTTGGCCAGTACTTCCATTGAAAACTGCTTTCAATATGTAACGGCCACTGCTCCAGGATAGGGTAAAGCACTAGTAATGAGTGGAGACATTTTTATCTGAAAAGACAACAGCATCGCCCCTTTCCTGACAGTAGGTATTTGGGGTGGGGGAGGGAGCAGATGTTAGTGTCTGGCTGTACTTTTAAATTCATCTTGTTTATCAAAATATTGGTGGATCTGGAAGAGGTACAGTACAAAGGGATGCCTGTTTCAGTTTAAATGATTGTCTCAAAACACATGAATTTTCCTATTAACTTTAACCAAATGAAAATTAAGTTGATTATTTAAAAGGATTTGCATGCTTCTAAATAAACAAGTCTGTTGAAGTTAAGTTTACTAATTTACAGAGCTTTATTGACATTAAGAGCCTCAGTGATCAAGGGATGTTAGGCTCCATCATTCCTAACTTTAATTTATGGTAGAACTCAGAGAATTTGAACTAGTTCATGATTTGTTGAAGGTTTCTGCTAGACTTTGTTGATTACTTTATCTCTACTATTTTAGAGTGTAATATGTAATATGTTAACTATATCAGCAAATGAATTAAAAAAAAAAAACTTCTATCAGAACATTTAGAATAATGGCATCAAAACTTAGAGGCTGTAGAGTGGGCTCAGAGGTTAAGCATACCTGCTGTTCTTGCAGAGGACCAGAGGTCAGTTCTGAGGACCCACACCATATAATGCCAGCTCCAGGAGACCTGGTGCCCTTTTCTGGCTTGTGTTGGCACCTGCACTCAATGCACATGCATACATAGAAAGACACACCTACACATAAATAAAAACATCTTTTAAAAATAGGGAGGATTTAAATACATGTGGCTAAATTTTAAATAAAAAATGAAATTATGTTAAATGTTTTAACATTTAGTTAATATTTTCTAAGTGAAGAGAATGCCTTCCTGTTTATGTGCCTCAGTGTGAGTGATAAAATGTATATGGATTTACAACACAGCCAGAATCTTCTAGAATTGTGGTAATTTGAGGCATTTTAAGTGGGAACTGCAAGTAAAATGAAAACATATTAGCTTTCTTGCCATTAAGACACATGGTTAAAGACAGTTTTCTAAAAATATGTTTTTCCAATTGTCAGGCACATTATGTTACCAGTTCAGTTGTTCATTGTATTTTATTCCCTTTCAAACATTTCCTTTTGACTTCTAAACCATCAAGTTTTACTTTATGTGTAGCATGTGTCAGAAGTCAGTGAGAATTTAGCCAGTGTGAAGTATGTTCAGGTTTTGTAGGCTGCAGACACCTCTGTCCAGTGGAGTTTGAATGGTAACTGGGAGAATTCTGATTCTCAGTGTCTGGATTCTTGTCAAAACAGTTGAAATCTGAAATGATCTCCCAAGCATGTTTGCATGTAGCTTAGGCAGACAGAATTGGAGCAAATTTACTTCTGGTGGCCACTGACATAGTGAGGACATGCCTGAACTAACATCTGAGTTAAGTACAGATTGGTCCTATTCCCCAGCATTCCATTGACAGAAAGGACATTTACAAGACATTTGGAGTGTGGTGTCTATATTGAAAAAGTTACCCTATTCCATGACACTTTGGTCTCTCTCATTTTTGTCATCCCTCCAACTAAGGATCTCTTACAAAGCTTTTCTTTCAGCCTTTGTTATCACCTTGAGGTTAAGGCACTGAGAAAAGAAACAAGTCATTTCCTGCTGTGTGAGAGGATGTCAACAAATAGCTCCAAGAAGGGAGGAGACAGCTCAGTGCTAGTTTGCAGTACCAGTGTGGTCAATTTAAGTTACATTTAAGTTAATAAAATTACACTAAGTTTTCACTAACTCACTTTGGCTGTTATCTTTCTTTTCTTTCTTTCTTCTTCTTCTTCTTTTTTTAAATAGAGTAGTGTTATATATCCCAGGCTGGCCTTGAACTGGCCTCAGCTTCCTGAGTGCTGGGATTACAGGCATAGCTTTACACCTGGTTCAGTTTCTCATTTTAACCAGAAACACCTCAAGTGCTCAGGATAGAAGCAGGCAGAGAATGTGTGCCGTCATCAGAAGGAACAGTGGCCAGCAGTGTGTGGGTGGTGCTGACCAAGTGAGGCTTTTGTTTGTTGATGACACTTAATTCTTTAGAAGCTCAGCTACATTTGTGATACACAAAATAAACATAGAATGCTAAGTTTAAACTACGGAACTGAGTGAGTTTGTCTATTTGACTTAGTTAAGTGATTCTTAATTAAAATGAATCTACAGAAAAATAAATATGTACAAACTAGTAAAAACAGTGCATCTATAAAATATAGCACACTTAATATACTGATAAATTACAGGTGCATAGTGTGCAAAGAGCAGAAAGTCAGGTAGAGTGGTGCACACGCGCCTGTAATCCCAGCACTCAGAAGGTTAAAGCAGCAGGCTTGCCTAAGGCTTGAGAGTAGTCTGCTACAAAGTGGGGTGTCAGGCTAGCCTGCCTTTCATTTATATTCTGCCTCAAAAAACCCAGAAACAAACAAAAAATTACTACTTGGGAGAAACTAAAGCGTATGTATAGTAGGATGACGCACAGGTTCACATTTAGGTTGAGGTAGAGCATCACTGGAAAGAGGAGACAGGAACAGCAGCTGCCCTGGGACAGGAAATGGCAGACAGGGCTCCGAGACTGGCAGCAGGCTGTGAGGGACAATTACTTTCCTTCCAGGGCATTTTAGTTTGTGTTTTTCTGTGAGCATCCATTATAACGTAAAACATTAAGACAGCTGTAGGCCAGGCTAGTCGCCAGGTACTAGAAGAGTCCCAGTGTGCGGTGCTTTGCTTTATGCAAGGGAAGACAGAGTGTAGCTGGTCTTCAGGGACCTATGGCTGGAGTTAAGAAGCTTTACAAGTGACCACTGTAATACTCCCACTGTGCTGTTTTCTGAAAAACTAGCATCTACCATCTGTTATTTTTGAGGGTAGGGTTTTTATGCCATAAGGTGATCTCATTTTATATTTTCAGTTTCATGTCTTCTGAGAAATATATATGCCTTGTGTGACCCCTTCACCTGTCAGCTGCGGATCATGCCTGTCACCTCACAGAACTCCTTGGTCCTATCTCTGGAAGCTGATCTGTCCCCACTGTCCAGGTGGTCACTGTCCATACTCCTGATGGCAGTGTTGTTAGAAGCGCTGCCAATTTCCTGCTCTCAAGTTGCATGGGAGCAGAGCCACACAGTCTGTGCCCTTCTGGGCTGTCTCCTTTCCCTGTCCTGTTGTATCTATTAGCAGCTACTTTTATTGCTAAAGTACTAAGTAGTATGCTTTATTCTGAATGACTCAGATGTGGCTTCTCGGTAGCAAGTATCTCCGCTGCAGCTCCTAACCACTCCACTCACTCGTCCCTTGCCACCCACTCCCTTGATGCAGGGTTTTGGTTTTTTTGTTTTAGTTTGATTTTTTGTTTTGGTTTTGTTTTTGTTTTTGTTTTTGTTTTTGTTTTTCGAGACAAGGTTTCTTTGTGTAGCCCTAGCTGTCCTGGAACTCACTCTGTAGACCAGGCTGGCCTTGAACTCAGAAATCCGCCTGCCTCCACCTCCCAAGTGCTGGGATTAAAGGCGTACACCACCACCACCTGGCTTGATGCAGTTTTAAGTGACCCTCTGAGTCAGGACAAGGAAGGAGAGCATCATCCTTTTTGGTTTTATCTATCTATCTATCTATCTATCTATCTATCTATCTATCTATCTATCTATCATCTATCTAGTCATTCATTCACTTTACATCCTGGTCACTTCTCTGCCCCCCCCCCCCAGTTCCTCCTCACAGAGTTCCTCCCTCCATCCCCCCTCCCCTTATCCTCTTGAGAGGGTGGAGGACCCTACCCCCACCCCCCAGATCCTTTTACCCTGGCACATCAAGTCTCTGCAGGACTAGGTGCATCCTCTCACACTGAGGCCAGACAAGGCAGGCCAGTTAGGGGAACAGGTTCAACAGACAGGCAACAGCTTTAGGGGCAGCCCTGCTCCAGTTGCTGGAGAACCCACATGAAGACCGAAGTGTACATCTGATGCCTATGTGCTGGTGGTCTAGGCCCAGCCCTGTCTGGAGAAGGACATCAGCTTGAGTCAGTGGATGGACAGAATGGAACAGGAGATGAGCTGAGGTGAGCTGCTCACGGTGCAGCTATCTGATGTGCCAGGCCTCTGTGCTCATGGGTGCCCATCTTGCTGTGTAGATCCTCTGTGCAGATAACTTGGTCAAAGTTAAAAATATTGTCAGATGTTAATATTAGAACATTGTTTATAATGAGACTTTACTTATATACTGAATAAATCAAATTTAAAACTTCAACTTCCCTGGCATAATGTCAATGGTTTAGAATTCAATAATGAGGCACCATGCCAGACACCACAAAGTATTCACAAGCATTAGTTTTTGAAACATGGTCTCACTGTATAGCCAGGCTGAGAGAGAACTCATGATACTATGGCCCATATTTTTCCTTAGTACCAGAACTGGCAGGTGTGTGGCTCTTCTAGCCCAGAAGAGTTTTGCTTTTTATAACTATCAATATGGGGGATAGCAAATTAGAGAATGTGGTTTATTTTATTGTATTGAAAACTACTGTCCTTTTTAGTGTCAGCTAAGAGTTATCTTAATACTGTGTATTCATGAACTCTTTTTTTTTTAGCTGACTTTTATGCACCTTATAAACCATTGAGCAAAGGAACATTTTTAAAGCTTTGACATAAAAATGCTAAGTGAAGAGGCTTGTGGCCTCAGTATGGGAAGATCATACTGTGAATGTGTGGCTCGCCTTCAGTTACAACTCAGGAGCTGTACTGCGTATCAGATTAAGGAGTCTGCAGACAGAACCAGTGCTTCCTTAGACAACTTTCACCATGGGAAGGAAACAGTGGGTATTAGCATTGACTTGGACATGAGCGGGAATCCTAATGTGCACTGTGTAAGAGTGGTTTTCTATTAGTAAGTCCAGAGTGGTGCATTTGGTTGCAGTGTTTCCAGATGGACTTTCCCTTCAGCCTGTATTCACAGGCAGTGTCTGAGAAAATGAGCCAGCAAACCAGCTCTCTTTTATGTGGTTTCAAATTGCATAGAATAAGTATTCTCTCTCGAATAAATAAGTAAACGTGAGTTATATTTAGATGTCATTAGGAGTCTCAAAACAGAAGGGATAATACAAATTTAAAAGAGAACACTGCCTGTCACTAATGTGGTCCCATGAATAATTCTGCTGTGGTTGGGTTGAGTTTTATAAGAGTTAAAAAATTTATAAGGTGAAATGGGAGAAAAGTGCGCTTACCTGTGTCGCCTCTGCACATGGCTACACTGGGTTTAGTTTTGAATAAGCAAATGCTTTCTTTGATGGGCCAGTTGGAGTGACAAGTACAAAGCAAGGAAGCTGAGTACATTACTCTGCTCACAGTAGTAATTATAGTATTTCCAAGGTCATGGTTTGTAGAATACATATTTTTTAATTAGTTATTTCTTTTCGAGACAGGATTTCTCTGAGTAGCTCTGGCTTTCCAGGAAATCATTCTGTAGACCAGTACAGTATTGAACTCAGAGATCTGTCTGCCTCTGCCTCCCAGTGCTGGGATGAAAGGTGTGCATCACCCCCATCTGGCTAGAATAAATTCCAATATGATTTCATGTTCATTCTTTTTGTTATATAAAACCAACTTAAAATCGACAGTAATTTCATTTTGTTCTTTGAATGTGCTCTAGGCTGAGGTACAAGTCAGAGCATGGCTTTTGCATTTATGCTTCACTTCTAGGGATCTTACTATGAAGAAATGTAAAATTTCAAGGAAGAATGTTCTCTGTAATTGACTTTACCTTATTTGTATGAGCTTCAACTCAGTTAAGAAAATGTCCTGCTTCGCCTGATGATGTGGGTGGTGGCAGCATGTATTTAAAATGCTGAATGAAAAATCAGCTTGAGATTTCCAAATGTTAGAGCCATCTGGATTTGCTAAAACAAAAAACAATTTTAAAAATGTATCCTTAAGAAATGCAATTTATAATCTCCTGGTGAATTTATTCAGAGATCTAGCAAATCAAAGAAATTAACTATATATTCATGGCATAATGAGAGTGGGCATTGTTAATTAAAGTAGTTGGGTGGTGTCTACAGGACTGATGTTGATGTGTTTGGAATTAAATACTTATTAAACTACTTGGTTAAATGTTTTATTTATATCCTTTGGTAAAGATACTGTGTTATATGTATCCAAATTGTAAGTTTTGATAGAAACATTAATGTATACGTAATTTTGAAAGTCCTTTAATTGGTTTGTTTTAATTTTGTCTTTTTTTTTTCTTTCAGAGAGCACAAACATGTCAACAGAGACTAGATAGGGAAATTTACAACTTTCTCAAAATGATTAAGGAGTGTGATGTGGCCAAAGGTAAGGGGGTGGGGTGGGGGAGCAGAGAGACTATGGGCACCATGCTTGCTCATTTGTGCCATGATGTGCGTGTGGAGGACAGAGGACAAGGTGTAAGGGTCAGTTCTTTCCCTTCATCATGGGAGTCTAAGTGAGTGGCCTCCGGTTGTCGGGCTTGGCAGCAGGTACCGTATCCACTGAGCCACTGACCCCTGGGCCCTCTCACCAGCTCCCAATTCTGGTTGTGATAACACTGCTTTGGAAATCTTAGACTGGTGCTGCCCTTTGCTGTCTAAGAATGCTGCTCCTGCCCATTCTACCGTGCCTTGTGGAGCCAGGCTCCGTGGCAGAAACCTCCTCGCACTTGGATCTCCGATGGCTTCAGCAAACGGAGGCTTCTCAAGGCATAGGTGGAGAAGTAGATCAGGGCTTTGTCTTTGCTCCCTCTGTAACAGAACAAAATGTGTTTGCATCTTGATGAATGCACAGCCCCATCACACAATGATGAGGGTAGGGAGACTTATCCTTGAGCAAGGAGAACACTAACATTATGTGGAAGCAGTGCTCTCCTGAACAAAGAGACCCACACATGGTCATATACAAAGGCATGCGTAGGGCAGGGCACATTCCTGAGCATGCTCTGTTTAAGTTTATAGTTCTGTTTTACATGCTTGGTTTAGAAAGAAAGTTGGCAGATTCATTTCTGCTGTAGGCAGAGAATTTAGCTTTATGAGCAAAGTTTTCTCCAGAGTGCTCTCTCTCTCTCTCTCTCTCTCTCTCTCTCTCTCTCTCACACACACACACACACACACACACACACACACAACTACAATCATGTGATTATATCTGTTTCATGTAAGTTTCTTCAAAGAATCTTAGCTGAAATAAAAGTAAAAAACACGTTTACAGGCATATTAGCAGTCTCTTAAGTCTTGTAAAGGGGCAGCAGCCTTACCTTATAAGGATAGGAGCCTGCCTTGCCCGGTGGCTAGCACATCTCCTGGGGCGTGGCTCAGCAGTGCTATTGACCCCTGTGGTGCCCCCCTGCTTCACTCCTTGGTGACCTTGGTCTTACTCTCCCCTCTCCTCTGCTCTGTGGGTTCACACAGCTGTCCTCGCCTCTGTCAGTGCTTTCTCCCAGTCTTTGAGCATGTTCCATATACGAAATTCATCTTTCTCCTTGCGTCCCTCTTCCCCTTTCTCCCCCCACCCCTTCCTTTCCACCATTTCTCCCTCTCCCCCCTCCTCTCCCTTTCTCTGGGGAAGGAAAGAGTTGACCTACTATTTCTCTAGCTTATACATCTGCACTGCATTTCTCTAGGCGTTGGGGAGAAAGCAATGTATTTCTGGTTAGTAAATGTAGGTTGTTCAAGTCACTAAGACCTTTTAGAAGCAACCAAAATAGGGAAGAAGCTAGGGAAACACCACATTTTGCATTTTGGCTGCAGAGAGCCCATGGTTAATGTCTATAGCTTTTTATATCCTGCTCTTACCCTCTGGATTCACTGTTTTCTTTAAAAAAATCAATTACATTTATTTTGTGTTCATGCGTATGTGTTTGTGTCTTTACTTTGCCCTTACTTTGAACCTTCTTCCTTCCTCATTTTCCCCCTTGATTCATAGGTCTTGAGCATGGGAGACAAGTGCTCTGGAAGCTGAGCCACACCCAGGCCTGGCATCTGCATCAGAAGATGTAGTTCCACCCTCTTCTGACCTGCCTTGTTCTGCACGGGATGATGCTCTCCAGCAGTCTCTCTTTTCTGCCTCTCGTATCTGTGACGTTGTGTAGTTTTATTCTGTCTATAGATTTGACTTTTGTTGCCCTGTGTATAGCTTACTTGAGTCTGTTTCCTAGCTTATAAGTTCAGTAGAGATCTTTCTTCAATCTAGAAAACTTTAAAACTATTTTCTCTTAAAAGTCGTGCTCTTTTTTTCCTCTTCCACCAGAAGAAAAACATGACAGATATGTATGGAACTTTCTCATGTCATTCCCTAGCTCTTAGTTTCTCTGAAAATTTCCAAGTTTTCATGTTGCATTCTGCCTTCCTGCTCCATGTTGGCCTTTGGGTGGAGAGCAGATCCCTAAGGGAGGCTCCCGTGGGCTAAGCGAGGTCCCAGTGAGCTGAGCGAGGCTCTGGTGGGCTGGGCGAAGTTCCGGTGGGTTAAGTTAGGTCCCAGTGGGCTGGGCGAGGCTCCGGTAGGCTAAGTGAGGTCCTGGTGGACTAGGCAAGGCTCCGGTGGGATGGGCGAGGTTCCGGTGGGCTAAGGCAGGCCCCAGTGAACTGAGGTCCCAGTGAGCTGAGTGAGGCCCGGGTGGGCTACCTCCTGCCCCTTCTATGTTGCATCTGGTAATTTAAGAATCATTTTCTAGTTTGTTTCTTTCACTTTTGTCTTCTTTTGTGTTTAATCCCTTGATTTTGTAATCTCTAGTCCTAATGCCTTTCTGACTCCAGAAATTGTAGATGGTAGTTTTAAAATTTGTTTTGTAGGCCTAAAAGATGGGTCAGCAGGTAAAGGCGTTTGCCATTAAGCCTGATGGTTTAGTTCAATCCTTGGAATCCACATGGTGAAAGAAGACAACAGCCTGCCTGTTACCCTTTGACCTCCATATGTGTGCTATGGTCACACAACCACTTAACATACATGAAGACACACGCACACACCCACAATAAAATAAATGCAAACACATTTGTTTTTCCATGGCAACCCTACCTTTCTAATATGTTTGTATTTATAATTTTCTCTCTACTAATTACACAGATATCAATTTAAAGTTCTCCTTGAAACTCTGTAGTACAGCTTGAGGTCCGGGATGCTGATTCACCCAGAAGTTCTTTTGTTGTTGAGAATGGTTTTTGCTACTGTGGGTTTTTTTGTTATTCCAAATGAATTTACAAATTGTTCTTTCTAATTCTATGAAGAATTGAGTTGGAATTTTGATGGGAATTATATTGAACCTGCAGATTGCTTTCAGCAAGGTGACCATTTGTACTGGATTAATCCTGCCAATCTACGAGCATGGGAGATCTTTCCATCTTCTGAGGTCTTCGGTTTCTTTCTTCAGGGACTTGAAGTTCTTGTCATACAGATATTTCACTTGCTTAGTTAGAGTCACACTAAGGTATTTTATATTATTTGTGACTATTGTGAATAGTGTTGTTTCCCTAATTTTGTTCTCAGCCTGTTTATCTTGTGAGTATAAGAAGGCTACTGATTTGTTTGAGTTAATTTTATATCTGACTACTTTGCTGAAGTTGTTTATCAGCTGTAGGAGTTCTCTGGTGGAATATTTGAAGTCACTTAAGTATACTATTATATCATTTACAAATAGTGATATTTTGACTTCTTCCTTTACAATTTGTAGTCCTTTGACCTNCTTTTGTTGTCTAATTGCTCTAGTTAGAACTTCCAGTACTATATTGAGTAGATAGGGAGATAGTGGGCAGCCTTGTCTAGTCCCTGATTTTAGTGGGATTGCTTCAACTTTCTCTCCATTTAGTTTGATGTTGGCTACTGGTTTGCCGTATATTGCTTTTACTATGTTTACATATGGGCCTTGAGTTCCTGATCTTTCCAAGATTGTTAACATGAAGGGATGTTGAATTTTGTTAAATGCTTTTTCAGTATCTAATGAAATGATCATGAGGCTTTTCTCTTTGAGTTTGTTTATGTAGTAGATTACATTGATGGATTTCCATATGTTGAATCATCCTTGTATCCCTGGGATGAAGTCTACTTGATCTTAGTGAATGATCGTTTTGATGTGTTCTTGGATTCTGTTTGTGAGAATTTTATTGAATATTTTTGTATTGATACACATAAGGGAAATTGGTCTGAAGTTCTCTTTCTTTCTTTGGTCTTTGTGTGGTTTAGATATTAGCATAACAGTCACCTCATAAATAAATTAGGTTCTGTTTCTATTTTGTTGAACAGTTTGAAAAGTATTGGTATTAGGTCTTCTTTGAAGGTCTGATAGAATTCTGCATTGAACCCATCTGGTCCTGGGCTTTTTTGGGGGGGGGTTTAATGGTTGCTTCTATTTCTTTAGGGGTTATGGGACTGTTTAGATGGTNTATCTGATCCTGATTTAACTTTGGTATTTGGTATCTGTCTAGAAAATTGTACATTTTATCCAGATATTGCAGTTGTATTGGGTATAGGCTTTTGTAGTAGGATCTGATGATTGTTTGAATTTCCTCAGATTCCATTGTTATATCTCCCTTTTCATTTCTGATTTTATTCAGTTGGATACTCTCTGTGCCCTTTGGTTAGTCTGGCTAAGGGTTTATCTATCTTGTTGATTTTCTCAAAGAACCAGCTCCTGGTATTATTGATTCTTTGTATAGGTCTTTTTGTTTCTGCTTGGTTGATTTCAGCCAAGTTTGATTAGTTCCTGCTGTTCTTGGACATATTTGCTTCTTTTTGTTCTAGAGCTTGCAGTTGTGCTGTTAAGCTGCTAGTATATGCTCTCTCCAGTTTCTTTTTTGGAGGCACTCAGAGCTATGAGTTTTCCTCTTAGCACTGCTTTCATTGTGTCCCATAAGTTTGGGTATGTTGTACCTTCATTTTCATTAAATTCTAAAAAGCCTTTAATTTCTCTTTTTCTTCCTTGACTAAGTTATCATTGAGTAGAGCATTGTTCAGCTTCCATGTGTATGTGGGCCTTCTGTTGTTTTTGTTGCTATTGAAGACCAACCTTAATCTATAGTGATCTGTTAGGAGGCATGGGATTATTTCAATCTTCTTGTATCTGTTGAGGTCTGTTTTGTGACCGATTATATGGTTAGTTTTGGAGAAGGTACCATGAGGTGCTGAGAAGAAGGTATATTCTTTTGATTTAGGATGAAATGTTCTATAGATATCTGTTAAATCCATTTGGTCCATAACTTCTGTTAGTTTCACTGTGTCTCTGTTTAGTTTGTGTTTCCATGATCTGTCCATTGCTGAGAGTGGGGTGTTGAGGTCTCCTACTATTATTGTGTGAGGTGCAATGTGTGCTTTGAGCTTTACTAATGTTTCTTTAATGAAAGTGGCTGCCCTTGTATTTGGAGCATAGATGTTCAGAATTGAGAGTTCTTCTTGGTAGATTTTTCCTTTGATGAGTACGAAGCGCCCTTCCTTAATCTTTTTGAAGACTTTTGGTTGGAAGTTGATTTTATCCGATATTAGAATGGCTAATCCAGCTTGTTTCTTGGGACCATTTGCTTGGAAATGTTTTCCAGCCCTTTATTCTGAGGTAGTGTCTGCCTTTGACACTGAGGTGGGCTTCCTGTATGCAGCAAAATGCTGGGTCCTTTTTATGTATCCAGTTTGGTAGTCTATGTTTTTTTTATTGGGGAATTGAGTCCATTGATGTTAAAAGATATTAAGGAATAGTGATTCTTGCTTCCTGTTATTTTTATGTTATTTTTGTTTGTGTGGCTATCTTCTTTCTGTTTGTTGAAAGAAGATTACTTTCTTGCTTTTTCTAGATTGTAGCTTCCCTCGTTGTGTTGGCATTTTTCATCTGGTATTCTTTGTAGGGCTGGATTAGTGGAAAGATAATGTGTAAATTTGGTTTTGTCATGAAATGTCTTGGTTTCTCCATCTATGGTGATTCAGAGTTTTGCTGGGTATAGCAGCCTGGGCTGGCATTTGTGTTTTNTTAGGGTCTGTATATCATCTGCCCAGGATCTTCTGGCTTTCATAGTCTCTAGTGAGAAGTCTGGTGTAATTCTAATAGGTCTGCCTTTTTATGTTACTTGACATTTTTTCTTACTGCTTTTATTATTCTTTGTTTTGTGCATTTGGTGTTTTGACTATTATGTGACAGGAGGAATTTCTTTTCTGGTCCAGTCTATTTGGAGTTCTGTAGGCTTCTTGTATGTTCATGGGCATCTCTTTCTCTAGGTTAGGGACATTTTCTTTTATAATTTTGTTGAAAATATTTACTGGCCCTTTAGGTTGGGAATTTTTACTCTCTTCTATACCTATTATTTTNAGGTTTGGTCTTCTCTTTGTGTCCTGGATTTCCTGGATGTTTTGGGTTAGGAGCTTTTTGCATTTTGACTGTTGTGTCAGTGTTTTCCATGGTATCTTTTGCCCCTGAGTCTCTCTTCTGTCTCCTGTATTCTGTTGGTGATGCTTGCATCTGTAGCTCCTGATCTCTTTCTTAGGTTTTCTATCTCCAGGGTTGTCTC
>NC_034604.1:9076944-9140440 GCF_900095145.1 Mus pahari | reverse complement strand
GAACTCACTCTGTAGTCCAGGCTGGCCTTGAATTCAGAAATCTGCCTGCCTCTGCCTTCCAAGTGCTGGGAATAAAGGTGTGCGCCACCACTGCCCAGCTCTCTTGTATTTCTTTAAGGGAGTTATTTTGTCCTTATGTCATCATCATGAGATGGGATTTTAGATCAGAGTCTTGCTTTTCTGGTGTGTTGGGGTATCTAGGGCTCGCTGTGGTGGGAGAACTGGGTTCTGATGATGCCAAGTAGCCTTGGGTTTTTTTTGCTTATGTTCTTGAGCTTGCCTCTCACCATCTGGTTATCTCTGGTGT
Organism: Mus pahari; assembly: GCF_900095145.1. Taxonomy (NCBI): domain Eukaryota; kingdom Metazoa; phylum Chordata; class Mammalia; order Rodentia; family Muridae; genus Mus; species Mus pahari. Next base: position 9,140,133 of record NC_034604.1, on the reverse strand, counting down.
TAGCTGGTCTTGCATCTCTGACTGTGGCTTGTCCCTCCAAGAAACCTCTGCGTCAGTACTCCTGGGAGACCAGTTCTCCTCGGGAGGAATTTGTGCATGAAGAGCTGTGGTACAGGGTCAGCTCTGGGGTGCAGACTGAAAGCAGAAGGATCCTGTTCCTGGCTGTTCCTTGGTTCCTGTGTCCAGATGGCTCTGGAGGGTCCCTCTTGGGCCAGGAATTTGAACAGACATGGTGGTCTTACCTGTCCTCACAGGTGTGGCGGCTCTCCTGGGAGAGCGGCTCTCTCCTGATGGTATTTGTGTATTTAGCACTGTGGCAGAGGATCAGCTCTGGGTGCAGAGGGAAACTGGAAGGCTTCTGTCTCAGGCCTCTCCTAGGTTTCAGTGTCCTGATGGTTCAGTGTGGGGATGGAGTGGGGTCCCTCTGAGCAGCAGTGGGGTTTTTCCTGTGCTCACAGGCTTGTTGCCACTCTTGGGAGGATAGCTCTCTCCCGGCAATATTTGGGTATGGAGCCCTATGGCAGAGGATAAGCTCTACGGGCCAGATTGAAACCGGAAGGCCGAAATTGGGATTTCTTAACTAGATGATTCACAGTCTAGGTGTTCTCAGTCATTCTGGTTCCCACCCTGAGCAGTAAACAAAGTGCCCTTCTTTATTGCTGGACCAAAGTTTTCCATCTTAATCCGTGCCCCGTAGTGTGCGTGTTTACCAGGCTTTACCCTGGCGAGTGTGTCTTGGTTGGGATTTCTGTTATTGTGATAAAGCACTGTGATCATAGGTATTTGGGTGAGGAAAGGGTTTTGCTTATACTTCTGCACCAGAGCTCATTATGGAAGGAATTCAGACAGAAACTCAGACAGGGGCTGTTTCAATAATTATTCAATCCCACCCTGAGGTTTCTACACTGCCTTTGGTATTAAGTTCCTGGATGAAAGACACACACAGCCTTTATAGTTACAATAATTCTTAAATAGCACAATAGCTGTGCAGCTGCCTACCCTTCCTGCTGTCAGAATCTATTTTCCTATCAATAATCCTAAGTTATTACTTAATACTTACTAGCTTTCATCTAGCCTGCTCGTTGGCCAGCAAACAGGGCCATGTTCTTATGACTCACCTAACCCAAGGCGTCTTCTCCTGCCTTTTTCTAACCTATATAGTGGCTTCTCTCCCCTCCATTAACCTTCTTCCTCTCATGGTTCTCCTCCAACCCCAAAGCCCACCTAAATCCCACTGCTGTCTCTTCTGCCCAGCTATTGGCTGTTGGCATCTTTATTTACCATTCAGAAATAATTCAGGGGCAGGGTCACAGGGGCTATGTGTAGACTCCAGGCTTTCATTTAGCATTACAATAGCTACCAAAAGACCAAACCTCAAAACAAGGCAGGAACCTGAAGTCAGGAGCCAGCGCAGACTCCTTAGTGGGGTGGTGTTTACTGGCTTACTCCCCATGGCTTGCTCAACCTGCTTACTATAGCAAACAGGATTACCAAACCAGGAATGGCACCAGCCACAATGGGCTGGGCCCTTCCACATCAATTACTAATTAAGAAAATTCCTACAGCGGTGCCTATAGGCCAGTCTAATGGGATACGTTTCTTAGTTGGTGTCCTCTCTTCTGAAATGGTTCTAGCCTGTGTTGGGTCGACATAAAAACTAGCCAACATAGGAGTGCATCAGAGTGCCCCTCATGTCTGTCAGTCCCCAGGATGCTGTTCTGACTGACATCCAGCTCTGTGCTTACCGGGCTCACTGTAGCCTACCTGTCAGCCTTGCTTTCTCTCACCTCACCTGGCTCTGCTGTTGCAGTGTTGTCCCTCACTGCACTGTGGGCTAGATGATTGCCTTTTGTCAGCCTAATTTCAGAAGTCCAAAGCAGGGTACGACTGATGGAGAACACGGGCCTCCAGCCTGCAGTGTGCAGATTGCTTTATGTTCTGTAAGCTCTTTTGCGTTTTGTGTTCAGCCCTGTGTTCTTTCTGTCTTTCATCTCAAAAGCTGCATCGTCAGTTCACACAGCTTCCTGAGCCTGTAGTCACTTTTCCTTTCTCTGCCTGTCTGATGTCATTACCCACCCTCCCACCTCCTACACAGCACTGCCCCTCCCCCAGTCAACCCTTCTGTTATTCTTATGTTCACCAGAGCTGTCTTTCCCACAAAATCCTACAGTGTTTTCCCATCTGTCTCCGGAGGCTATTCTTCGGTGCAGTTAGAGGTGACTTTACAAATCAGGCCTTCGTACCTGAAGGTTCTATGATGAAGTCTGAGTTGACTGACTTTATGGCCTCGGTCTACTTCCTTTAGTAGTTTCTTCTCTTTGCACTCTGTTCAGCAACATGAACTTTTTCTTGTGTGTCAGGTTTCTTAGCATATGTTGATCACTAGGTGTGAATTCTTCCTCATCTTCTTACATGTAGTTTCTTCAGACTTTCTGACATCTCTGTTCCTGCTGCATGTGTTGCTGTAGCTAGTTAAGACTGCTCAAATGGCCCCAGCAGCTCCTCACTACCTGCCCCAACGTTCTGGGTTCCCGAATGAAAGATACACACACGCCTTCTCATCCCCAATCCTAAAATCCCATCTTTGTCTCCCTGCCCTGCCATTGGCCACCAGCAACGTTATTTACCATTCAGAGCCACCTGGGACCTTGAGCATCTTACTGTGGATTCTTTGGCAACCCGATTAGCATAATATAGGCGTTAAACCAAATCTACCACGTTTCTGAGTCCCGTTGCACATTCTCCTTTCGTACCCTCTGTCATCTTTATGTAGCTTTGTGTGTCTGTTCCAGCTGTGGGTGGCTCTCCACTTTTTTGGAAAGACAGGATGTGTAAGGAAAGGCACAGGCCACCAGGGTTGCTGTAGTAAGCTCCATTATAGCCACTGGAGAGGAGCTTCCAACTGGTCCAGGCTGGCTTTGAAACAGCAGGGTTAAGGATGGAGGCCAGCAGGTGAGGCAGTGTGCCTTACAACCAAATGACCTGATGTGTTTGCTTCCCACCACAGTCTGTAGCAGCTTGGAGAGCACCATATGAACGGCTCTCACACGTGCAGCAGCCTGGCACATGTGCAGCATCCTCACAGCCTCCCCTCACTTCATTCTCTGTGGCCCAGGCCTTACCAGGATGCCTATGGGTAGGGCCCTCTCCATCATGGCTCTGTCCTAATTACTGTCTATTTCAGTTATTTTCTTCTCATAACATCAGTCAGGAGTGATGCAAGCCAATCAGCTTTTGAGGGAGTTTCTATTCAGTTGGATTAAAATAAATATTACTGCTTCATTTTCCTCCTATTTGTAAATAAAGATCTGCTGGCTGGCTTCTGATCCAGTGGGCTCTGTCCTAGCCCATAGGGTCTTCTGCTTTGAAAGCACTAGCTTCAGAAAGCCTTTAAAAAACAGGATGCATTCTTTTTCTTTCTCATCTTACATTTTTCTCCATTTGTTCTAAAGTCTTCACGTGGCTTCTTCTCCTCTCTCGACACAAGTTATATGAAGACAAAACTCTCTATTATTCTATTTTTTTCTCTAGAACTTGTTGTGTGAGTTAGAATAAGATATGTCTATAACTCACAAATACATATCTTCTTTTTTGTAATCTTTTTTAAAAAAAACCACGACATATTCTGATCATGGCTTTTCCCTTAAAGCTCTTAGATCCTCCCCACTCATACAAGAAAGGAGACACCCTTTTCTTTCTCCCCTTTTAGAAAACAGACCCCAAACAAACCAGAATAAGGAACAGAAAAGCACAAGCAACACGCCCCGCCCCTCTCAGACCTCTGTCTCAGCACCCGAGGTGTGCCTTCTGTGTGGTTGCTGCCCCCGAGGTGGTACTGCCCTCACAGGGACAGGTCTCCTCTCAGGACTAGTGATGCCCTCACAGGGACAGGTCTCCTCTCAGGACTAGTGCTGCCCTCACAGGGACAGGTCTCCCCTCAGGACTAGTGATGCCCTCACAGGGACATGTCTCCTCTCAGGACTAGTGCTGCCCTCACGGGGACAGGTCTTCCCTCAGGACTAGTGCTTTAGATGGGGTATTGCATCCAGCTGGAATTGACAAAAGCAGTGTTACTGTTCTTTAAGTCAGTCTTTCCTCTCCCTCGCAGTTGTTTCCTCTGATCCACAATGGCTTCCTTCACTGGATAGCTAGCATGTTTATTTGTTTGCTGTTTGATACCGTTTTATTATTTAACTCCTTGAGTACTGCACTTTGAGCTATATATCTTATATTCTTTAGTGCAGTTAATATAAATTACATACAGATAGCATACAGATACCAATACACACAGCATTCTGATATATGTACTTAGTGGATGATTTTTAAACTAGCATCTTAACTTGAACCAGCAGGTAAATTTATATTCTTGAACCATGTATACTGTCACTATTGGATTTTTTTCAAGTTACCATTTTATATAGATATTTTTAAAAGAGAAGGTTTTTTTATTTGTACATATAAATTTTTCCACTTTCAGGAAAGAATACTGATTTTCTGAGGAGTTCATGTGATTCTGATCTGGCAGTAAAGTCAGATTGAAAACTTACTTTTGTTCTCTCTCTGTCTCTGTCTGTGTCTCTGTCTCTGTCTCTATCTCTGTCTGTCTGTCTCTCTGTCTCTGTCTCTGTCTCTGTCTCTGTGTGTGTGTGTGTGTTTGTGTTTGTGTGTGTGTGTGTGTGTGTGTGTGTTGGCATGCACCAAGTAGGCTTACAGTTTATATGGATAGCAGAGTGGACTGACAAATGAATGGGTGAACATCGCCATGAAGCCCACAGAGGTCTGGAAGGCCGTATAGGGAGGACAGCATTGAACTAGTGTTGGGAATGCCATGTGTGTATTTTTCCCAGTGGAGAAAATTGTGACTATTAGGACATGTGAAACCTAGAGAAGTATTATCTCAGTCAAAGGTTTGGAAGAAACAAAGTAAAAGGTAGATAAACTAGTATTTCTAAGAAAACAGCCTGGCTCACAGTGAACGCAGTACTATCTTCAGCATTATAGAGGTGCAGGGACTTGTTCTAGATAGAAGGTTGCCTAAATTGAGATTTAATTTGCTACATAGACAAAAGAAACAAGTACTTTCTCATTGTTTTTAAAGCATACCCATTTAAAGATTGTACAGTATATAATCATGAAAATCATGACTGAGCTTTTTACAGACTCCAAAGTTAGGTTTTTGTTTTTTTTTCAAAAAACGTTTTCAATAGAAAAATAATTTTCTCCTCAAATTTTGCAATACTATTCTGATAGGAGGTCAAATAAGGTAACATCCTGACCATTTTGCATTTGTGTTGGCCACTTAATTCCAAACACTAACAGCCTAAAACATAGTGATTCTTAGTTGTTTATCTTTCTGAAAGTTCCTGGTTCTTTCTCTGTGTATAAGAGTATGTAAACATCATTATCGACAAAGCCAGCCTATAGGAGCTGGTCTGTATGCTTCTAAGGTAGATCATAAGCCAGGGGTCCTCAGATCTTAAAGCAAAAGAAAACTGCCACAAAAATTAAGGTTAATCTCAAGATCTTGTTTTAACAGTACATTGTAGGAGAAATGAAGTTGTGTGTGTGCACTTGAGAATTGAACAGAGTCCCACATACTTGTTACACTTTTGTTGTTGTTGTTGTTGTTGTTTGTTTTTTATTTTGTTTTTTTGTTTTGTTTTGGTTTTTCAAGACAAGGTTTCTCTGTATAGCCCTGGCTGTCCTGGAACTCACTCTGTAGACTAGGCTGGCCTCGAACTCAGAAATCCGCCTGCCTTGACCTCCTGAGTGCTGGGATTAAAGGCATGCGCCACTACGCCTGGCCACTTGTTACACTTTTGCTCTGACCTATGCTCCCAGACTCTGAAATCTTGACTATCTATTTGGGGTAGTGTTGTGTACACACAGAGAGCATGTGTGTGCATGTGTGTGTGTGCTTGTGTGTGTGTGCGTTTTGAAGGCTTATAGTATGAGTTTGCTTAAGTACAGTTAAGTATTTCCTACATGTTTGGACACTTAATATTTGTTTTGTACTAATCAAGGATCTAAATCAGAAATTATACAGCCTAGCTTTTATTGGGGATGATTAAGTGTGTGATGGTATTTACTTAAAAGCAGACCCATGATTTCATCTTAATGTCATTTGTCAGAGAATTACTAGATTACCCAGAACATTTATGGAAGACAAAGGTTGATTCTGTCTCTCTCACACGTCTCACAGTTGTGTGTGACATCTGTCACGTTTCTATTGCTGGAGTACCAGACACCCAACATGTGCTACTTTCTTAGCCGTTTGAAAAGCAAGTGGAGGAGAGGCCTTGACAGTGTGTACCAGAGACTGCAGTGGGAAGGAAACGTGCGCAAAGCCGTGGATCTCAGAGCCTAGCAGCCTTCAGTGTCTGTGAGGCCAGGGTAGCGGTCACAGGGAGCTGCTGCGGAGGCGAGAGAAGGGATGCTCTCGGCTGCATGTCCAGGTTGAGGAGGCAGCTCATAGCTTTACTTAGTGTTTTCTTTTGGTTTTCACTCCTGCCTTAGAAATTTGGATAAGTATTTTTCCTAAATAAGATCCTTTTCCTTAAATCCCATTAATATAGACAATTTTGGCCGGGTGTGGTGGCTCATGCCTTTAATCCTAGCACTTGGGAGGCAGAGGCAGAGGCAGGCGGATTTCTGAGTTCGAGGCCAGCCTGGTCTACAAAGTGAGTTCCAGGACAGCCAGGGCTACACAGAGAAACCCTGTCTCGGAAAACCAAAAATACACACACAAACACACACATATAGACAATTTTGGAATATTTGACGCAAGACTGAGAAAGTGTGGTATTTACAGTTTATCACCCTGAGTGATAACTGTAAACACCTGTACACATGTTTTTGGTGGTTTGTCTGCATTCTAAACTTTCTTCTCCTCAGAGAAAGTAAGTTTATTTCTTTCTTTATTTCTTTACAATTGGAAGTGTTTGTGTCATAGGGGGCCTACTGCACATGGCTGGGATCCACTGTCATGACCTGACACTTGCTAACACTAGCATTTGAGTCACTTGAACTCTTTGGCCTATTGGTCTTGCTTATGGTCTCAACATTGGTTTAAATAAGTCAAGAATACTTGAAATACAAAGAATGCTGTAGGTTTTCTTTTTCAGTTTTATTTAGTGAAATGTTTTCTTAAATATTAAGAATTTTATTTGTATAGAAAAATACATTTAAATGATCTTAAATGAACTTAACAAAAAGCCAAACATTTCTCTTGCATAATTGTAGACAGGGCATTCACAACATTTTACTTATTTTTAAGTGATAAATGTCTATTTTCAGCTTTCTCTCATGGGCATGGTTTTTGCTCTTTATTTTTAATAGGCAAACGGTTAAGCTTTGTCCTGCTTGACAGAATCAGGGTCTGATGTTGCTGTTTCCTTCTTTGTCCCTAGCTTAAGCACACAGTACCAGGCAGTGGCTTCCATTGGGGATTGAAAGCACAAATACCCATTTATGGGAAACATTTTTCCAAATAAGAGCTAGAGGAAGTTGAATTAATGCCGCCTTCAGACATGTTAGCCTCCATGTCAACCACAGAATTATTTTTGTCTCGTTTTAGCACTTTGATTTTGAATAACATTACTTACCCAGCAAAGATGGTGGTGAAAGGAAAGCTGGGTTGTGAGCAGTGCTCTCTGCCGGGTGGCTGCTCCTTTAGCATTGAGCACTGCCCAGAACCTGGGGCCCTCAAAGCCTCAGCTGTGTCCTTTTCTGACTGACTGACTAGCAGGTGTTGACTACAGTGGTAAGAAGCACCCCCAGCTCTGTTTCACAGCAGGGAGCAGACGTGAGGGCTGATAGAATGCTTTGGAGCAGGCGTGGGGGCTGATAGAATGCTTTGGTGGCTTTACTCTAACATCACTTCAGAGCTCACTCATTGCACATACCCATTTCTGTTTGTTTATAGATATGCTTCCATCATTTCTTCAGAAAGCTGATGTTGTCTCCGAAGCCTCTAGAGAGACTTGTGTGGCGTTGAGTGACTGCCTCAATCTCTTCACTAAACAGGAAGGGGTAGGTCATCCAGAGTTGACTTTTTAAAAGCAATTGCTCGGGTGTCACGTGCCTAATAAGCTGGTAAGCCATTGTGTTAGAGCTGTTCAGAAGTAGTATTAAATATCAGAGGAAATGAAAACTTCATTTTCCGTCAAAATTCAGAATGTCCTCATTCTTGGTCAGGTAGGGTGATTGTGAAATAACGTGTGCTTATATCCTTGGGATATATTGATGTAGCCATATTTAACAAACATTTATATAACAGTGATGTAGCCAAGGCGGTTGTGACATTTTATTCAGAGGGATGGGAGCGTATTCCAGAACAAACGTGCATGTGAAAGGTGCAGAAGGCCTTACACCTAGAACTGGGTACTCTTGATCAGCTCTGTGAGCTTAGCTCCGTGATGGGCTCCCCTCTGCTGCCTTCCTGTTCAGCAGTGTGCCACTGGATCTCCACATCTTGGAAGGAGCAGTATGGATGTCCAGTAGTTATTAAACTGTTGGGAAAATGTCCTTTGGTTGTTTGAACTCGTATTTTTCTTGTCTGTGGGATTTTTAAATTTCCATTTTCATTTTATTATTTTCTTCAGATATGTTTGATCTGTATTTTCTGAATTAAGATACCTAATTTGTTTTTGTTAAATTTTATAATTTTTGGTTAGAAATTGGGTTTGATAAGATCAGAAGCACACAACTGGTTTTATGGTTTTTTAATGCAAATATGACTATTTGTTCTCTCATGAGTAAAGTAGAAGCCTTGCAAAGTCATTCACAAGTTTTAAAATTCTGCCTTTGTATGTACATTTCATATATGACATGTTTATGTAGAAGAAAAGAAAACATTAGTATAAATTCATTGAAAAAGTCTTTAAAAGAATTCTGTCAGAGCCACAGGAACCCCTGACTGTGCACTGAACATTTCATGTGTTTCTTAGCTCCTTTTCAGAGAGACTCCTGCACTGTACTCCTGCTTATCCTCAAATTCATGATCTTCCTGCCTCTACCTCCACCCTGCTGTTATTACAAGTGCACACAAGCTATAGGTGCTTTCTTATAGACATAGGCGTGTTTCTCTTTCCACAATATCAGAGTTTATTGAATATTAGTGTTAACAGGGCTAGCAGATAGTCCAATGGTGCTACTCTTGCTTGGCTCACACCCGCCTGTCCCTCCAGCTATAGGAGATCTGGACTCTGGGCTTACGCTCCAGTGTACATCTCCCCTCTGTCCCATCACACACACACACACAAAATTTAAAATAATTTAAAATAATTAAAAATACAATCTCTGATAAAAGTACATTTTTATCTAAAGTCAATTTGTTTGGTTGTAATTCCCCCATATACTTTTGATTTTGATTGATAGACTGGTTATTTGCAGTCTATTTCAATCTTAACTCTAAAGATCATGCATGCTTCATATAAGAAGATGCAGGATGCTAAATGATGAGGGAGGGAATTAAAGAGACTGTAGAGGGCAGGACCAGAGAGCTGGTGTAGACACTGAGAGACTAAGGCAGGTCATTAGGTAAGGCATCAAGGAAGCTGGGCAAAGGTTTTGGGATGGCAGTGGGCAGAGCCTCTTCAAGTCAGAGCTGATTTAAGGTGCAGTTCCAAGTTTAGGTAGATTGCAGTTTGAATGGTCTGTGTAAGATAAGTGTACTGGACTGACTCAGACAAAGCTGCACGCTCCCTGCACGTTGATGCCATGCTCCTGATGGTTTTACATCTGGCGGGTGCTGCCACAGCAGTCTAAAGTGTCCTCCCTGACCTGTGGGCTGTGTGGTATGTTCTTTGACCTGGTTTTTGTGATGTAGCTTTGGTATGACCACGTGTCAGTGTTTTCCTTGGCTTAGTTTATAGGTAATGTTTTACTTAGCATGAATAAGCATTTGGTCTGTGCATACTTCGTCCTGTACAGATGATAGTTGTTTGCCTGTGTAGACCAGATAAAGTCATTCTGCACCAGCATGACACTTCCACTCCAAGTCGGGCAAATGGAGTTTCATAAAATGGAGTCACCCAGGGTAAGGCACAGCCTGTAAGATGTTTTGTACAACCTAGAGAAAACATGACCAGCTTGTTCTCCTCAACCTTCTCACCATTTCATCTTTTAATGATTAAATCTCAATTTTTCCAAAAACATTCCTTCTTAGTATTTCTGACTTTGGCATCATTTCATGTGCTAGTTTGTTTACATGAGGGATAATACAGTGTTCTAAATAAATCTGAATTGAGATCATAACTTTGAAGCCAAATTATATTGCTGGCTTCATATGGTATTTAGCACTCTGTAATCCAGGACTCTCGTTCTTATGTAGTACCTAATGAGTGTGTGTTCAAGGGAGGTATGATTTTAAGGCTGGACAGGAGTTAAGTTGGTGTGTGTTGAATTTCTGGAAAAATACATGTTTTAATTTTTAAATTATCTGCTTAATAAAACAATGTATAACTCATCTTTTACTGAAGCAGTCTAGAGAGACAAAGGTATTGGCTTAGTGGGAGACCGTTAACCCTTTAACCTCTAAGGTTTGCCAGGAGATGAAGTGCACTAGTGTAAACAGGATGCCCTGGTGTCTGGTGCACAGGGAGTAGGGAGTGCTGGCTAAAAGCTGGCAGGTTAATCCTGATTAACCCCGGGGTCCCTTCTCTCTGGGTCTTTATTAGTTCATTCGTCTTGCCCTGGGAAGAGGTAGTCATCTAAGGAAGTTGTGAATGCTGTGTGGTATGGTGGCACACGCCTATACTCTTAGCATGGGAGCTGAGGCAGGAGAGTCACCGTGAGTTTGAAGGTAGCCTGAGTTGGAGACCATCTTAGGCTACATAGTGAGACTCTGCCTACTCCTTCCTTTCTCTTGGGATGGTTCTGTTTTGTCCCCAGAGTCACTGCCCGCTGTCTAAGTAGCAGTGAGTGGCCCCTGCACTCTGATGTAGAGGAGACAGCCAGGAAGTTGTCAGGAGCTCTGGTCACAAAGCATAGTAGACCTGCTTTAAATATCAGTCTTTGACCAAATGTGTAATGGGTCTCTGTAAAGCCTGTCTGAATCAGGCAGGATCAAATGCCTACAGGTGTGTAGGCACACAAGGAGTCTAGCATAGTGCACAAATAGCTTTTCACTTAGTAACTTGTATTTAATATTTCAAACTTTTAGTATACCTTTAAGATAGCTTTTCAGAAATATTATGAAATTTCATCTCTCAGTAAGATACATGAATTCCTTCTGAGAAATCGGGGAAAATGAGAAGTGAATAAGTAGTTTCTATGAAGTTTTTCTTCCCTTTTCACCATCATCATCATCATCATCATCATCATCATCATCACTATCATCCTTTTCAGACAGGTTTTCAATACATAGCCATGGTTGACTTTGAACTCTCAGTATACCTACCTCAGCTTATAGAGTGCTGGGGTTACGGACAGGAACCACCATGCCAGACTTGAAGTTTGTCAAATATAATAGAATCACAGCGTAGGGATTGTTAGCCTAATTGAGATTACAGTGGTATAATGCAATGCCTTACTTATCTGCCATAATAAATTGCATTTCTATTATCTGAAGTTCTATTAAAAGAGCAATCATAAGCTTTGAAGTCATACTGACTTGTATCCCATTTTTGGCTCGGCTGCTTAATCGCTTGTTTTTTGTTTGTTTGTTTTTGTTTAATAAAGACCTGTTTGTAAATGTGGTGGCCAGATAAAAGCACACAATAGTTTTGAAGATTAATGGAGTGCCTCCTCGTGGCCACACATCTGTTTTTATACCTGCTTCAGAACATACAGGGATGTGTTGTGGGAAATATTAAAAAAGAATCTGGCACGTTCCTGCTTTGTGCCTCTGCTCTGGCAGCCTGGCAGGCCATGTACTGGAGGGCAGTGGCCGACCTGTTTTTATCTTGTGGAGATTCTGACTCTGAACTCCACAATTTCTCTACTCAGCTCAATAGGTTCTCACTGGTGGATTATTACCATGCCAGCCCTGTGCTTCAAATCCCCCACAGCCTTTGTGGTGCACATCGGCCAAATCCACACTTTGCTGCCATACCTTTCTCTCTTGAACCCAGACGATCCCCTGCATAAAGGAAAACTCAACACAAACTTAGTTCAGAAACAGTGATAACTCAATCCCTGGGTGCAACAACTAGAATCTAATCTTGTAAGCCTTATTAAAGTCTGATTCCTTTGGTGGCGAATCCTTGTGGATCTACCATGATACTGGGAAACTCTAACAGCTACATCTTACCCCTCCACTGTCTTGTTCCAAAAGGAACTTAACTCTCTCCTGCTTCCTCTCTTCCTTCCTCCAACCCGGAAGCCCTGCCTACTCTCCCAGTGATTGACTCCTTTGTTCATTAGGTGACTGGTTCATAAGAACAGCACCAGGCTCATCTACAACAGGGATCGCTGTGAGTGACTGAGCCCCATAGCAACAAACCTGTTGTTACTCTAATCCCCTTACTTGGCAGTTATTTTTAAAGATGCTTAGATACTTTGATTGTTGTTTTTGAGGTGCTAGGGCCTTGTGCATGCCAGGTGAGGGCTCTGCCACTCTGCCATACTCTCAGCCCACACATGGATTTTAGAATGTAAAAATGTTAAACTTAGTTTTATATTTTCGGGTGTCCTGGGATTGTCTCTTGGCATTAGTCCTTACTTTTTGCCTTCATACAGAGATACTTTTAAGAAAATACTCACAGGATTGCGCTAAAGAGATCCATCAATCCTAATAACACCTTTAAATTCTTATTTGCTCCTTGGCTTTTATAACAGCTATATGCTTTCATCTAACAGTGGAGTACTAACCCTTCTAATTTACTTGGTCTAATCATGGTTTCTTCACAAGGAAAACAGAGTTATCAGACTTGGTCCAGTCACATCTATGATAGAATGTGCTAGCTTGATATGGAAACTAAGACAGTTTCAGTGTTTGTGGGCTTTTGTGGGTGAGTCTCGTGCCTTCTGTTTCTATAATTTGTGGGTGTTTTCTCTTTTGGGGGACATGCTATCATATGACCTAAATGACCTAAATAGCTGGAACTTTCATTATAAACTGTACTTAAATGAAGTATTATTCTGAGAAGATTTTAAATTCTTAAAAGAAAAAGCAACTAACTCATTGAGAAAACTATAGTATTTCAAACTAAGCTGAAATGTGTGTGTGTGTGTGTGTGTGTGTGTGTGTGTAGTGATGGCGGTGGAGTGGCATGTGGAGGCCTGAGGAGAACTTAGGCTGTTCCTCTGACATCACTCACTTTGGTTTTTCGACATGGCTGTCTTGGCCTGGAATTCACTAAGTAGTCTAGGCTGGCTGGCAGGCCCCAGGGATCCACCTGTCTCCTGTGAGCTCTAGGATTACAAGTGTTGCTCGCCTTTTTTTACTTTGGGTTCTGGGGCTCAAAGTCAGGTTCTCTTGCATGCAAGGCAAGCACCTCGCTGACTAAGGCATTGCCTGATCCTTGTGTTGATCTTTAAAATGGAAAGAAAGCTACAGGAACACATGAAAATAGCGATGCTGTTCTGCTTTGTTTTGTTTTTCTGTCACCAAGTCTGAGACTTTATCAAAAAGCTAGAAATTTGTTTCATAAACTATATATTTCTACGATTTTCTCATCAGAGTATGGTTCTGGAAGGATTACAGCAATCCATGGGAGCGATTGTTGGCATTCTCCTTGCATTGCGCTCCCGAGGGCTTAATCAAACCAGTTTTTCCAAGTCAGGAACCTGCCTGTTTGAAGCTGCTAGAAGCTCGCTTATAAACATTACATACTTTCATGTTAAGCCTCCTGCAGCTGAGTGACCCAGAAGTATGGCTTGGCGATGGTGGTGTAATGGAAAGATGCAGATACTGGGCTGGACCATCTGAAAGGTTAGAATTTGCGCTGCTCCTCTGGATAGAATACTGTTACTGTTGAAGAGAAATCGTGATTGTGTGGGCTTGTCACTCTTTCAAGGCATGGCCTCAGATGTTCATTTAACTTCCTATGCTTTCCAGTGTGCTTCAGTCATTTTCTGTCCCTTGGCTCGAGTTTTCTGATGTTGATGACAGCTCCCCCAGCTCCCACCCCTTCTAGCCATCTCTTCTACTAGGAAATCAGTGTACATTCTCAGTCTGTCCTGTGCCCTCACTCAGTGTGTGTGTGTGTGTGGTGTGTGTGTGTGCGCGCGCGTGCACGCGGTCATGTGCTCCCTTTTCCTCTTAGGAAGCTCCTCTTTCTCTGCTTCTTTCACATCTTTCCTTACTTGTAGCCCTTGTTGTGTGTATACCTCTCTTTTCAGTTTGATTCCTGAAACTATGGTACTATGCCCTGCGGCGTCTTCATTCCACCAGTCCACAGAAGCGGTTCTTACCAGTGCTTCGTGTTGTTCAGTGAGCGGCTGTGTTTGTTGTTGCTGTTTGGGATAGGCGTTTATGTAGTCCAGCTGGCATCAAACTCATGTGCAGCCAAGGCTAACCTTGAACTCTTGACCCTCCTGCTTCTGCCTTCCTAGGGATTACAGATGTGTGCACTAAACCTGTCAAGAGAACACTTCCGAAGTATCTGTTTGCTTTCTAAAGGATTCTACCTTTGGCTGGGCAGTCCACGGCGCTTCTCTTCTGTCCTCTGTGGCTGCCCTGTCCCTTGCTTATTCACCTGCTAAGCATTGTTTCTCCTACCACCCATGCCTTAAATGTTACCCGTTCTGTGGGTGGCCTGTCCTGTGGGTGGTCTTCCTGGAGTGTTCTTCAGGACTTTTGTCCCCACTCCTTTCACTAGAAGTACACAGTTATTTACATACTGACCTTAGACATTTCCTGAGCGCCGAGTCAGTATGCCAGCTGCTTTTTGAATACTTTGTATGTTTCTGTAAGAGTTATTTCAAAAGCAGTTTTATCTAAAGTTGGATTCTCCAATTCATAGAGTACCTCTGAAGTTGACCCTTTTTTTCTCACCCCAGTTCTGACTAAATTGTGTCAGTCTGCCACCCTTTCCCTCCAGTCCCCTCTATATCCTAATACATTCTCCGGTTCTGCTGTGGTCAAGCTCCCAGAATAGCTGTAAGGAGGGGTGCAGTCCTAATCCCAGGTCCCACCCTTCAGAACTAGGTTAGGTGCTCCTGTCCCGGATTCTTGTTGCCACATTGTATCATTGCATCCAGAGCCCTTTAAAGGCGCATGCTCTTCATTATGTCTGTAGCATGGGCTTAGCATGTTGTAGATTGTTAGCAGATTATCTGAGTGTAGGAGCAGTGACTGTGCAAAAGAAAAGCCCAGCTTTCGAGACAGACCGATCTACTTCTAAACTGCTGCTTCAGCTTTAAGCAAATGTATACCTGTTTGGGAGTTCCTCTTCCAAATCGGAAACCCGAGATATGATTGAGCAGGGTCACGTGAAGTGATCAGTGCAGGGCCCCTCCCCCATCCCAGTGTCCTTGTAAACTGCCTTCTAAAACAAAGTCCCTTTGTTGTTTATCCCTGCTGGGAGGACCCTCTGTAGTAAGCTGGATTCTTTTTCTAAATCTTTGGGCCTGAAGGAGAAATTTTGTAGCCAGGGCTCCCTCTTCATGGCCAAGTGTTCTTAGTTATCAATCTAGAATTTTCAAAGACACTGAAACTTTTCCAGACACGGATTCCAAGTTTTCTGCCTGAGCTGTGTGCGCTCTACAAATAGACTGACAGGATCTAAAGGAACACCAGGTACTCCGGGACTCGTTAAATAAACACCAGTTTTGTTTCTCACATCCCTGCGCAGTAAAGTCCTCGTCCAGGTAAAGAAGAGAGGTGTACATTTTAGAAGTTAGTTTCTTTTTGTTTCTCCCCCAGAGCCTCATAGTTGCCCCAGCAGTCTCATGAGCATGTCAGAAGAGCTTATTTGTCTGGGGAAGGTCTGCCTCTGCAGTCCTGCTCTACCCTTCAAGGCTGGTCAGAATGGCAAGCCACTCTTCTAAATGGTCAGAAGGGCAGAATGTTTGACTCTGCTCAGCCCCACTGGGGTGTAAGTACGGAGACTCGCTCTGCTTTGGGGATAGTGAGCCCTTCTGCCGCAGCCAAGACTGCAAGAGCATGCCTTCTGCCTTAGTGAGTTTCCTCAGCAGCAGCGTGCTGGCCGTTTAAAAGTTGTCAAGGAGAGGGCTTGAGCACAAGGCCACTCTAGGACCTTGCAGGAGCCTGTGTGCACCGCTCAAGCTCCGAGCCAGGATCCCTTACTTCTCCTTGGAGGATCTCAGCTTAGAGGCTGTGGGCAGGCTCTCCCCGGCGGCGGTCCGTACCTGGGCTTCCCGGAGCCGACACACCAGGGAAGAGGAGGAGGGACTGAGACCACAAGGAAGGGAACCGCCTGCTGTAGGCTGCAGGCCACACTGCCCGCCCGCCCGCCCGCCCGCCCGCTCGCTCGCTCGCTCGGCTCAGCTCCCGGCGGCTGGGACTCCGCGGGCGGGTGAGCCCTGGAGGGCGGGTCTGAGGCCGAGCCCAGCGGCCAGGGCGAGGGGCAGCGCCGACCCCTGTGGTCAAGCAGCAGAGTCCTGGGCCACCGGCCGCGCCTCGGCTCGACCTCAGCCGCTGCTGGGAAGGCGGGCGCAGCTGCCCGACCAGGGGCGGGCCGCAGAGGTGACTTAGGGAGACCTTGCGGTACTGCCCTGGATCGCGCCTCACGGATCAGATCGTCTGGAGGGGAGGAGAGCAGGCCGAAAACATCTGTGCTGAAGCTTGCCGAGGAGCTGGGGTGCAGCGCGCCAGCCTGGGTCTTCAAGACCCAGCCCAGGTGGGTGGGTTTGTGTGCTCGTTCAGCCCTTCCCTGGAAGCTCTGGTGGATGGGGGGTGGGGCGCCCCCCCTCCCACTCCCGGCAAGAAACGGGGGAATAGCCAGATGTGATCCAGGGATGTGAGTTGATCCAAGAATAGTTGGACTGGTTTGTGCGGAGCGCAGTGGAGCCTGCCTGGGGCGGGGTGATTAGCCAGGAGACCCAGTGTCCCCTTTCCCCCCCTCTAGTGGGGAGGGGTGGGCGTTCTGCCTGGTGTTTGTCCCTTGGATTCCTAGAAGAGCCCCCAGGGAACAGCCCTTGGCTGTTTCACATTTTATATTAGGTCAAGCCTGGCTGGAGTGGGAGGAGTAAGGCAGTGAAAGACAATTGTCCTAAATAACCTTCCAAGTTAGTGATTTTTTTCATGTCTCTCTCTGACATTGACATGAACTTAACCAGGGCAGTTTCAGAGATCGCTGAAATTCCTAGAACCCGCAGGGAAGTCCATGTGAGGACTGAGGAGAGAGAAGTCATGTGTATGGTGGGGGCTTTCGTTTTCGAACGTTTTAATGAGTTTTTCATTACTCAGAGGCTGTCTTTGTAGCTTAAGTTCGCTGACATCTCACTCCCTAGCATTCAGAGGATCTGTTTTTCAGTTGCGCTGGATTTTTCCTTTGGAGGGAAATGGTCAGGAGTGAAAGATGGGGAGGGAGGGTAGAGCTGAGTATAGCTCTTAAGAGTTATTGCAGCTATTAAAAGTTTCTTCATTTTAATTAGATTCAAGGGCGGCATTTGGCTCTGAAGGCATAGTATTGCTTGGCAGAAAGCATTGTGAAAAGAGAAAAATGCTTGCAATTCGTGTTGGTGAACTAAGTGTAGGGTAGATCATGGGGCAGAGTATAAACTTTCCACTCCACAGAATGGAGCCTCACGTGTAATGTCTGATTAGCACTGGGACTGGTGATTTGGCAACGTAGTTCAGTTTGGGTCTGGTAAGTGTTTAATCTCAATGGAAGGATAGGCAGTTACTTCAGCTTATGTCTCCATGTCACTTTTGCCAGGACTGGAGCCTTAAAGGAATGTGGATCCTTGTGAAGTCAGTTGCTGGACTGTAGTCCTCCTCTTTAAGAGCATCTATAGATTAGTTTTCAAGAACTTCATGGATGGTAAAAACTACCCACATAATATTTTTGCTTGGTCTTTCTGCACTCTACAAAATGGAGGACTATAACTCAGTTATTCCATAGTAAAATTAAGTGTGTTACAATACGATAGTTTATAAAAGCACATTTAAAATAGTATCTATAAACTGATGAGTTCTTAATACTACGTGGCTCATACTTGTTACCTCTGTACTCTGGAGAGAGGCCTGCAGGATCCAGATGCTCAAGATTTTTACAGAAGCAACAACCAAAGCAACCAAAAGGGTGAATGTTAGCAGAGCCCAATGGCTGGAGCCCTCAGGAGAGGGCGAGCAAGGCTCTTCCTGACTGTATGAATGTGCTTAAAGAGTTTTAAACCTAGGCGGGGTTAATGTCACCCAAAGATTTTTATCCAGGGAGAGATTTGATCAGATTTTCTATTTAGGAGAGTTGGGAGACGTCCTGCAACCAGGACACTGAGGTACAGGGATACAAGAAAGAGAATAGGACGGAGTTAGGTTTGTTACTTAAGCAGAGGAAGTTACAGCACAGAGAGATTTTTAAAAGCATAGATCAGAGTTAGATTGATTGTGAGGCATGAAGGTAAGGTGGAGTCATAGCTGACTCCCAGCTTCTGGTATAAATTACTTCATAGGTAGGGAATAGGAATGTGGGAAGGTGAGTTAGCTCTGTTTCTGACATGTTGACACACCCTCACTTGTCCTATAAAAGCTTGGGAATCACTGGTACTTCTACAATTCACCTAACATCCTTTGCACTCATAGCCCCCAAAGTGAGTCATACCACATAGACGTGAAGTTTGAAATCAAAGGAGTGAAAGTTGACTCGTGCTCAGCAAGTAGAAGGAAAGGAGACAACAGGGAGGACTCCAAGAAAAGTCAGCTTGACTGCAGGGGAGAGCCCAAGCAGGGTCAGCCTGTCTGCAGGGGAGAGCCCGAGCAGGGTCAGCCTGTCTGCAGGGGAGAGCCCGAGCAGGGTCAGCCTGTCTGCAGGGGAGAGCCCGAGCAGGTGAGGGCAGGGGTCAGGATGCAGAAGAGTCCAGGGAGAACTGGAGTGTGGCCACAGCTGCGGGAGCCAGGCAGCAGTGGGCTCTTGAGTATGGGGAGGTTTATAGTCAGGAAGAAGCCAGACTGCTGCCAGCAGAGTAGTGGCTAGGAGAGCGAGGCAGTAGAGATTATAGCTGTAGACTGTGATTATCGCAGATGTTTGTGATTTGCAAAGAATGGTAGTTGTGTTCTGTCTTTCTAGTCCTTATGTTTAAGATTTCTTTTTCTTGTCCATAATGTTTTGGTAAGGGCTTTCAGAGCAGTGTTGGATAGATGCTGTGATAGTGAATCCACATTTTCCCAAGATTTAAAACAAACAATTGTAACCTCTGCAAATTAACTAAAAAAAAAATAGTTAATAAATATTACTTACTATATTAATGATATTCACATTTCTTTCTTATATCTTTTAAAATCAGGACAAATGCTAAACTTTGGATTTTACCTTCTTTTTATAAGTGAGAATGGCTTGTAATTTTTTGTTTGTTTTCATCAGGTTTTTCTATGAAGGTTATTCTAATATTATAAAATCAACTTAGTAATATTCACTCTTCTATTGTTCCTTATAGCTTGTGTAAAATTGATCTAGTCTTTGAAGTTTAGTAGAAAGTTTTTAACAAAACTATCTTTGTAAGTTTTGTGAGCTACTATTTAAATATATTAACTAATTATAGGACCACTTTGGTTTTCTATTTCTTTTTGTGTTAGCTTTGACAAGTTATGTATTTCTATGTCATTCCCTTTCCGTTAAAGTTTGGAAGTTTCTTGTTATGAAGATTTTGTTAGAACTCCTTTATTGTCTTTTTTATGTTGGAACTATAATTAGCCTCTCTTTTCAATATATTCTTAGAATATTTCTGAAAGCATTTTTCTCTTTCTTCAAATTAATCTATACCCCTCAAATAAATTTTGTTAAAGCTTTGCTTGCCTGCATTTTCAAAGATCTACCTTTAGCTGTGACATCTACTTTACCTTATGATTGTAAATTAAAATTTACAGTTTTCTCTCACTTTATGTGGGTTAGCCTTTTCCTTATTGTTTGTATGTTAATTATACTTTGTTGCCTGGAGATATAGACGCTTTGTACAACATTGTTCTTTTCTAGATTTTAGTTAGTCTTATGTTTGAATAGTTTGAAATGTAGTGAACGTCATTGCTAGCTTTATCTGTTACTTTATGGACTCTATCTAATATTGCATTTTAAAGATTGCTTCTTGACAGGCTGCAGATACTAAGGTGTGAAGTATAAGCAAATGCTCTCCTAATATTCACAACACGTGAAACTTAGAGGTGGTTTGGATCTCCTCCATGTTTCTTTCCCTCTCACCTCCCTCCCCGCTCTGGGTCTGCTGCTCCGCATCTCTCCCTCTCCATGGCTCTCCTCTCCTGGTGACTCACGTTCCCTCGACACACACTTTTTTTTTCCTGCCAATCATTTCCTTGTCTCCATCTTTTATCTTTTCTTGCTTTGCTCTAGTTCCCTTAAAACCATGTGGTAACCATTTCCCAAGATGCCAGATGTCTACGTTTCTTCACGCGCTCACAGGTTCAGCATTAGTTACTACAGGTGAAGAGCCTAGGCAGGGGACAGGAAAGCGGCCGCTCTATGGGACCCGAGGCACCAGTTCAAGTAGCAGAGAAAGCTTGCTCTTTGGCTCCGGGCAAGCTTTATAGCAAGGCTCACCTTCTTCCTGTGTAACATAGGGTTTCTTCTTAACTCCTTTCCATCACAAGTTGTATTGACACTGACATGGGATAAGACTAAATTTATTACTAGTTTTATATTTAGGCAGTCATCATATGCTCTATAGCATGGTTCCAGCATGGTGTACTAGATGAGAGACACCATGATGGGAGACAGGGGCAGTGAAGGAAATGGCAGCAGTGCACAGTTGTATCCCATGGTGAGACACTGGGAAGCCTGTGCCCTGGGAGTGTCTGCTGTGCAGTATGCCTGCTCTTCTTTACTAAGCTCCATTTGCTATGGGGGTGGGGGTGGGGGTGGGGTTCCAGCTGTATTTTGAGCAATTAACGTCTACTTACGCGAGTGTTTCCGTAATAGATACTACATTGTTACTCTGAACTCTGAACAGCTGAATGGGAAATGATGCTTTGTGAGTTTCTTTGTTCCTTTTGCATGTGATGGCAAGGACTTGAGTATACGCCTCATTTTTTTTTCTTTTAGGTTTTCCTGAAAGTTGAAAATAATACATCAATCTTGTCTGACATGTTTCACTAGTTTTTATGGGTTTCATTGGGATTACATGTAAGTACACAGACAGAGGAAAGTAAAAATATCCTCTTGTCACCTGAAGCAGCTCCATGGAACACAGTTTAAAAGAAATAGACCTCCTCTTATTTCTCAGAGGAAGGGACTAGGGCCTGGAGACAGGCTTGCTTAGTCGTCCAAGCTTATGTAGGTAGGAGGATACAAAACTTACAGGTAATGCCAGTATGTTGCCTCCAGATTTAGTGCCAAGGAACCACGGCCATAACAAATAAAGCTATAGTTAGGAAATGCCACCCACAGGGCATTGGTGTGGTGTGATCTTTGTGTAAACTAGTTTCTCACCTTGACAATGGCACATTATGTTTAGAAATAAGAAAAGCAAACAGCTAAGAATATTGACTTCAGACTTCACACAGAATACCTGTATTCAAGGTACACAACGTGAAATTGTTATCTGTCTTCTTGGGAGAAATTCTGCTTGGGACAAACTGTGATTTAGAAGAAAATAGAACATGTCCATTTTTCTAGATAGTGTAAATATTGTCGTAAGATTAAACTAGACTGTCGGAATGCCTTAGCCTGGTCTATGTTTACTCGATCCTCATAAAGGTGGCCCTCACTGAGTTGCAACTTGGATGGACACCTCAGTTTCCTTTGGGGTGTTTTTCGAGAAATGAGCTTAATTTGTGTGATCTTTGTCCTGTGGACTCATTCTCCTGTGCTGGATGAGAAATTAGAGCTGAGGGCAAAGAGGGAGTTTGTTTTCCCTGAAGAACTGTGGTTTTTTTTCTCTCCTTGTGGACAATTAAACGTTCATAATTGATTGTATTTCTCTTTCTGTTTTGGCCTTTAGAGAATTGAGAGCCACATGTATGGCTTGTCCACAGCATCTACGTAGGCTCTGTCACATAGCAGTCGTACTCGAAGGTGATCAGGTTCTTCTCATGTTCATGACTTCACTGGTTGGCGGTCTCTGAATTACAATGTTGCCTTGCGAATTAGTTGAATATGCTTGTTTCCTAGAGTACATTTACGTATAGTAAGTATATTTAGGTATTTTCCTGTAAGTAGGATTAGTAGTTTTATGCCAAGAACATTTGCGTTTGATTTTGACTTTACTGTAGATAATGTCAAGGACCCAAATTAAATACACAGCATATATTATAATGGGAGGTTTTTAAACTTTTTCTGTAAATCCATTTAACTATATATTTTAGTCTAGTATTTGGAGAAATGATTTTAGGGTATCAAAAGCACAATGGACTTTCCTTTGTAACTATACTGAGTATATCATTCAGTGTCGCTAAACACATGTACATCATTGTACAGCCGACCATCCACCCTTGGAAGTGCTTTACCTTGTAAGGGAAAATCTGTCCGTGAAACAATAACCTGCTCTATTCTCTAGCTCTATGACGCTGACTCTATATTGCACCTCATACAAGAGGACTTATCGAGTATTTATAGTATCTGTCCTCTTTCATCTACCATAACATTTTCATGTTGGAGCATGGGTCAGGCTTCCTAGATCTGAAGCATATAATGCCCTACTGTATGTGTGTGGTTGTTTTGTTTATCCTCCCATGAGGTGCTTCTCCCTTTGGCTATTGTAAAGAATGCTGCTGTGAACTTGGATATGCAAGTACTCCTATATCTGGCTTCTTGTGGTTCTTTATTATATACCTATAAGCATGCTTGTTGTATCATACAACAACACCACTTGTGGCTCCATGAGGCACTACCGCACTGCTTCCTACAGGAAATGTATCTACCAATGCCAAAGGACCAGCATCCTCTGCATCCTTATCAATAGCAGCTTTATTTTTTTTTTTTATCCAGAGTGTGATATTACCCCCAAATTGTCAGACTATCCCTTCCTGACATTGGGTCACACTCATCTTGCAAGGCATTAATTTTACATTGTTTTTGGAACTGTTCATTTGCTACATGGTGGGATGGTGTGCCTTAGTATGCACCCCCCCCCCAAAAGCTCCACAAAGCAGGCACGGTTCTGTGTGCACACGTGTGAGTGTGCAACAATACAAGTGTGCACACATGTGTGAGTGTGCTCCAGTACAAGGCCAGAGGTTAGCACCTATTTCTTCCTTCCTCTGTTGGTCTCTGCCTTACTTTTGAGATAGATCTCTGACTGGAACTGGAAGCCCGGCAGGGTCCTGAGAGATCCTCTTGTCTCCACATCCTAGTCCTAGGCTTACTGGTTTACATCTTTTCTTGTGTTGGTGCTTAGGCATCCAGACTCACGCCCTTGTGCGTGTGATAGCAAACACTTTACCCACTGAGACAGTGCCTCAGCCCCAGTGCATAAGCTGTTTTTTGTTTTTGATTTTTTAAATTAAGGCTTGGCTTATGTGTGTTTTATTTTTATGCTATCTCTCTGTATTGTAGATACTAATAATGGTTTGTTGTCACATTTTCAAGGATTATTACTTAAACAGAGTCTTGTCATATAGAGGTATAAAATATGAGATGAGGGGTGGTGGTACAGGGATTTGTGGGGGCCGAAGGAAGCAGGAGATATTTCTTACGTCTGGGAAATGATAGACGATTTGAATAGAAAACTCAGAATGTTTTATATTGAAGTTCAGTTTTGATCTTTAGCCATAGTTATAAATACAGAGTTCCTAAAAACTGTAAAGAAAAAAATGTACACTTGAAACTTTAGAGCATGTAATGACAGCGCTATAAAGGAATCATAGCTGTCATCGATTGTTCCTGTTTGCAGGCCTTCTTTCCCCAGCTTCTGGCAGTCTCCATAGCAGTGTGTGAACACTTCTGTTGATGAGCAGATAGGTGTGTGTTCCAGTGTGTAAACACTTCTGTTGATGAGCAGATTGTGTGTTCCAGTGGCTATGAGCTGGCAGCCTGAGCCACACAGATGTGCATTGAATTCAGATTCCATACTTGCTTGCTGTGTGATCCCAACATCGTATAACCTGTCTGTGTGATCCTAACATCCTGTAACCTGGCTGTGTGATCCCAACATCCTGTAACCTGGCTGTGTGATCCCAACATCCTATAACCTGGTTATGTGATCCCAACATCCTATAACCTGGCTGTGTGATCCCAACATCCTGTAACCTGGCTGTGTGATCCTAACATCCTGTAACCTGGTTATGTGATCCTAACATCCCGTAGCCTGGCTGTGTGATCCCAACATCCCATAACCTGGCTGTGTGATCCCAACATCCTGTAACCTGGCTGTGTGATCCTAACATCCGGTAACCTGGCTGTGTGATCCCAACATCCTGTAACCTGGTTATGTGATCCTAACATCCTATAACCTGGCTGTGTGATCCCAACATCCTGTAGCCTGGCTGTGTGATCCCAACATCCCATAGCCTGGTTATGTGATCCCAACATCCTGTAACCTGGTTATGTGATCCCAACATCCTGTAACCTGGTTATGTGATCCTAACATCCTATAACCTGGCTGTGTGATCCCAACATCCTGTAACCTGGCTGTGTGATCCCAACATCCTGTAACCTGGCTGTGTGATCCCAACATCCGGTAACCTGGCTGTGTTTAGGTTTGCTCATTTGTAAGATGACAGCTTCCCAGGTTTGTGGGTGAGGAAGATGGATCCAGAGTAAACAACATTGCTGGTAGCTCCTGTTCCTCCTCCTTCTGAATGGTCCCTTTGAGCCACTTGTTCTTCTGTAGGAGGATAAGAAATGTCAGAAGGTTAAACTTCCCGTCAGGGTGAAGTTTTTCCCTTTCTCTTCTTTTGAACTCATGGACTCAGGTCAGCTGTGCAGTGTGGGTGTTTCTTCTCTCAAGTGAAGTTTCTCAGCTATTTGGAACAGCTCGAAAATTTCTCTTCCCTAAGCCAAGTATCTCCTAGTACCTTCAGACTGTTACTGTGTCAGACTTTGCAGATTCCTGTCTTCTGTTCGGTGAGAAAGGGTACTTTTTCTTAAAAGTTGTCTTTCAGAGGCAGGAATTGTATAAGGCAGGTGAGTACAGGGCTTGGTGCTTCGCAGTTAGCTTCCTGCTAGTGGGGAGCTCCGGTGCTGTGGTCCACGAGACCTTGCAGGTAGCCCTGACTCCCTTGTGGAATATTCTTTACATCTTGCTGTGGTCTAAGGATATGTGGACCTGTCTTACATCAGAATGTTAACTGTTCCTCAGCAGAGAACCTTCTCCTAAGTGTCTTCTTCCTACTCTGTCAGCCTTTGCTCCTCAGATGCCTTCTCAGTGTGGCTCCATCCCCAGGCTCCCAGCATTGGCTCCATCCCCGGGCTCCCAGCGTTCCTCTCTGCTTTGCAGACCATGTGTTCAGCACTTGGAGACTCTAGCACGCCTTGTGACTTACCTCAGCTCTTCCCCCTCAGAAGTTAGTAAACGGAGGAAGCGCAGCAGCACTGTGCATTCCCTGGGACCTGGGATGCCTGACATGGAGTGGGTGGCTGGCGAATTCCTGTTGGGTTAGGGGACAGGGACTGACACACTCTTCTCCCTTGGAGCTTGCACAATGCTGCACTTGAAGGGGGCCCTTGAAGACCTGCACCCAGTCAGGGTAATTTCTGTTTGTTTGTTTTTTGTTTTTCCCAAGCTGTAGAAATCCCCCCACAAAGCCATATTAATAATTTTTAGACTTGTTCAGATTTCAAGTCACTTTGGGTTACTTAGTAAATGAATATTCCTTTTTACATAAGTCATCTTTCAAGTAGGTGGCTCAAACATTCATGCAGCCAGTCCTAAGCCATCTGCTAGACAACTTCCTGTGCTAGAATGCCACTGACTGTGTATGGCCTAGGGAAACTTAGACTCTCCTGTCTCCTGAATGGTCTCTTCAATAGTAGTTCATACCACTAAATTGATTCCAATATAGTCTTTTTTTCTAGTTAGAGAACCATGAAGATATTTGCCAAGTCAGAATAAAACTTTAAAGTTTGATTGGGGCAGAGAAAGTTAGTGTCAGAAGCAGAAAGAGGGCATTTTTCTTTGTGTCTGTGTGCATGTGTGTATATGAAAGTGCAAGGTGTAGGTATGTAGGAGGAGAATGAAGACTGATGTTGGGTACCATACTGTTCATGTTAGGTCTTGCATGCCTGTATCTGCTTTCTTAGGACTGGGGTTACAGATAGTGCATCACCATGCTTGGCTTTTTGGGGGTGGGGGCGTGTCTTAGGGACCCAGACTCAGGTTTTCATGCTTATGTGGCAAGCACTATGCTCATTGAGCCATCTCCCCCTCAGCTTTTAAAGAGGAAATGTTGTGGTTGGGGATGTCCCTGCCCTGGGGCAGCCCTCCACAGTAGGAAGGAAAGAATTCCTTGTTCTCGTGAGTGCATGGGTGAATCCAATAAAAACCTCATCCATTTATTTCAGGGTTAGGAACAAGCAAACCAGTTAATTCTAGGGTTATAGGAACCAGGGTGAGTGCCTGGGCTGGGTAGCGGAAGGGCCCAGGGCTTTAGGGGAGGGAGGGGGAGAAGGTTCTGTTCTAGTGCCAGTGCTCGGTGCTTTGTACTGGGCTCCACAGAGAAAGCAGATGGGTGGCATATATCTCAATAAAGTGCCTTCAGGAGTAAAGTTAGAGTTGCTGTGGAGTCACGTGTGTTATAAATAGCCTTTGCGTCTAAATCATCTTTGCGTCAGCAGAACTGTCAACTACAGGCCCCTGGGTAAAGACTGAGGTAAGATTTGTTAGAATGTGACTCGACTTCTCTGCTTTTAAAAATGGTTGTCTCTTGTGGCATATTCCTAAAAAAGAAATTTACTTCAAGGTATATATGATGCACAGATCTGTGGGGAGAGATTGCATAAGAGCAGGTTATTTTTAGGTGGAGAGCTTTGGAGCCACGATGAGGAGTGTTCCTAGCCGTTCAGATTGGGTGTTCCTAAGCAGATTGAGACTGCCCTGTGGGCCGCGGCCTTTACCATGGCTCTCATCAGCTGTGCAGCAAACTGAGCAGGGCGTAGAGGATGCCAACGTTCATTCCTACGTAGACCTATGCTCAAATACTTTGCTAATTAAGAAATTATGAAAGACATAAATGGAAGTATATAGAAAAGCTATTTTTATATATACTGAAATATCACAATCAGAATCTAAGGTCCCTGAGCAAGATTTTTGTGTGTCCTCTTTACTCATTTTAGTGGTTAAATGCATAAACAGCAGCATCCATTGCTGCCAAATAGTCTTCATTATTTTTCTGTCAGGATGAATGTTGGTATATCTAGTTTTTGAAAAGTGTGTGTGTGTGTGTGTGTATGTGTGTGTGTGTGTGTGTGATTCGTGGAGGCCAGAGGGAGGCCATCAGTTGCCCTCCTCTATTGCTGTCTGCGTGATTCCCTTGAAGCATGGTTTCTCACTGAATCTGGAGCTTGTGTCTGCCTTAGCGCCCCACTGGCCTGACTGCTGGTCCGCAAACCCCACTTATCCTCCTCTTTCCATCCTGGCTCTAGGCAATGCACCATCTCCTAGTCACGCCTGTGCCCCAGTGACAGGCTTATAGACAAGCACTATCACATCTGACCTTGTACATGAATCTGGGGGATGGAAACGTGGTCTGTGGTAGTTTATGAATATAATGGATGTACTGGTGTCTGTGTTTGCCTGTAATAGAACTCCCTATACTCAAACCCTGCAGTGAATTAGAGGTTTGCTTTTCCTTCATCCTGAAGAATCAGGAGGTGACAATATGACCTGGCCTAGAAGCTTCAGTGTGAGGCTGTTCCAGGTACTGTGTTCCTGTGCCTTTTTCCTTAAGTAGACCTGGTAGATGCTGCAAAATACTGCAGTCTTTTGAGGCAGAGCTTCTCATAGCCAGAGCTTCCACAGGGACACACACACAACACAGAACACAAGGAAGTTCTGACTTAAGAGGCCTGAAACCAGGCTGGCTAATTTGGGAAACAGAAACAAACCTACCGACCCCTGTTAGGTTTTTGTAGGGGAACCTAAGCTCTAACCCAGATGTGTACCTGATAGACCTGCCAGTGCTTGGGTTAGGAACTGGAGAGCATGTCACCTGAAGAACCTGCTGAGTTTGTCACCTTACAGCCGTGTGGTCCCTCATAGGGCTCCCAAGGAAGGGCTCTAGCAGATGTTGGCTGTAGTCCAGGTATCTCTCTCTCTCTCTCTCTCTCTCTCTCTCTCTCTCTCTCTCTCTCTGTCTTTAAGTCAGGAGTCAGCCTTAGGTACCATTCATCTTGTATTTTGAGACAGGATCTCTTACTGGGCCTGGAGCTCACAGATTTGGTGAGGCTGGCTGTGCAGTGAGCTCCAGGGAGCTGCCTGATGTCATTTCCCCAGCACCGGGATCACAAGAGAGGGCCATCGTACATGGTCTTTTAACAGTAGGTTCTGAGGGTCATACTCAGGTTCTCACTCATGCTTGCCTAGAGAACAATATCAACTGAACTGCTCACCCAGGCCACACTATCTGCTTTTGAAAATATGACTTTAAAATTAATTCTTGGAATATTTTATATGCACATGCAATGTGTTGTTATTATACCCCCTCACCCCCAGATTTATATCGCTCTCAGAATCCTACCTGACTGTGTATCTTTTATTAATCTACAGAGTTCAATTTGTGCACTTATATTTGCACAGGTTTACGCTGATCCAGTGATTATGGTTGATCAACCTGGGACCATACCCTTAAAAACACTGGCTCTCTCTTCCCCAGGAACCATTGATGGTCAATAGCTCCACAGCTCTGAGTTGCTTCCCTCTGCATGTTGGCTTGCTGACTGGCTTGATCTTAGGCAGGCACCAGAGCTGCTGTGAGTCTGTGTGTACACCATCCAGTCATGTCCTGAAGACACTGTTTAACCCAGATCTTCCCAGGCTTTTGGCTCTCAAAATCTTTCTGTCTCCCCCTCCTTGGTGATGTCTCTGACTCTTACAGGGAGGAATGTGATATAGATGTCCCCTTGTGACTGAGCACTTTGTAGACATTTTCTGTGCTTTGACCAGTAGGGAATTGGTTTTCTGCATTAACTGCTCTCCACTGCACAAATGCTTCTCTGAGGAGTGAGAGTGGCAATAACCTCTGTATATAGACATATGTATTAGAGGATATATCAATGGCATGTCCATTGAGAACAATGATAGTTGTAACGTTACCCTGGGGCCTATGAGCTCCCTAGACTTGGGTTCTTGGTTACATTTAGAGTCCAGTATGGGTTTCATCCTTCGGAGTGGGCCTTAAATCCAATCAGAAAGCAGTTGGTTGACCTTATAATTCTCATGCTACTATTCACCCTTGGACAATTCTTGCCAGGCTGGTCATTATTGTAGTGCACAGTGTTCACAACGGTCATTATTTAGTGCACATGGTTCACAGGGGGGTAAGAGTGTTGATGACTTTTCTCCCATAGAAGCCTTCACAGCAAGCACCTTCGAGTAGTATGAAAGCCTCCCCAGGGAGGAGGAGGATGCTTGGTCAGGATCAGTCAGAGCTCTCCATGTCCTGTTAACAAGGTGTGTTGTGTCTTTATCAAGGTCTAGTAGGTAACCAGGAGCAATGGTCTGTATTGTTTAGGAAGTCTGTAGAACACTCTTGGTCAACAGCTTTCAGGAAGGCATTCCATGCCTATCATGGCTTTTTATTTTGCAACCTGTGGCTACTGGAAGGAACATAATCCTCTGTGTAGAGTAACTTCAAGTAAGTGTGTGTGTGTGTGTGTGTGTGTGTGTGTGTGTGTGTGTGTGTGTGTGTGTAAGAAGCTTATAAGACAGTATATTTCACTATGGGTTTTTCAGACCTCCTTAGTTCCCCTCGACCTCCTTTCCTCTTCCATGCCCTCCCTGTTAGCAGTGACTCAGCATCCTGCTTCCACCCATTGTTATTTGAGGATATGTTAATTTGCAACATGGAATTGGAGAGCTTGTTGGATTTGGTAAAGATATTGATGATTTGGAGTGACTTTCTTAAATGTTTTTTCATTTACTTAAAAAACAACAACAACAACAACAAAAAAAACCCAAAACATTTAGCTATATACTCCTACAGTGAAGATACAATGACCTAAGAGGAACTGAATTTCCTTTGAACAGGAAAATTCTGTGTGTAGAGTTAAAAAGATACCATTTTGAAAAATAGATTTTTAGGAAATTATCAAGCCAGGTATGGCCATGCATAATGTAATACTTGGAGGCACAGACAGAAGGGTCAGAAACTCAAGGTCATTCTCAGCTGCATAGACAGTTCCAGGTCAGCTTGTGCTCATATGAAACCAACAAAACAAACAAACAAACAACCAGAAAAATTGCAGAATCTTTATTGAATAGGTAAATTTGGAATTTCACTGTTTTTTATAGCCAATGTGGATCTGTTGTGTTAAATTGAGGCATGTTTACAATGGATACCCACCATCAAGTGATTTAAGATTCTTTTGTACAGTTTAAATAAAGATCTTTTGAAAACCTTTGAAATTCCAACCTGTATTATAACCTGGGATGATCTGGACATTGCACACTGAAGTACACAGTGCTTATGGGAAAGTCCAGTAAGTGCTACTTTTAGGCTATAAAATGTTTGTGATATTATGTAAACATTATAATGGCAAATGATCCAGTGTTTTCATTTAAGCTCAAACTCATTTTTGCATCAAGTTATGTTAAACTCCAGAACCATTAAAGGAGCATCTTGTTGGGGCCATACCGAGGGTGCTGACCTGTGAGTGAGATCAAGTACCACTTCACTTCGGAATCTTGTTTCTTTCCTCCATATTTAACAGGGATAGGCAGAAAGTAACCTTCCCTGACACATTTTCACTTGTACGCAGCAGTGGATTTGATTTTCAAGATGTCATTTTAAAGTTATTTTAACAAAATAAGTTTCAAATATTCTGCATTTACCTGGTTTGTGTAGTATGTAGTTTCTACTACTCTGCTTTAAGCTCTGGGTGGACCATGCTACCAGCCAACACTCTGGTTCCCTTGAAACTGTGGATAGAAGACACACACACATTAGCTTATTTTTAATATGCTTTTTAGTTCAGTGGCCGGGTACTTCATTATCAGCTCAATACTTGTAAATCTTCCCTCAACTTAGTTGCTTGGTTACCTTCTCCTTGCTCAACACCCTAAATCTGCCCTCAGCTTAGTTGCATTTCTAATCTCTTGCCTGCTACCCCAGGTCTAGTCAGGGAGATCTCCCATGATCTCCCATGGCTCTTTCTCCCTCTGAACCACAGCAAATCTCCTCCTGTGTCTCTTAGCCTACCTGCAGGAACCTGGAAGTCCTGCCTCTTCTGCCCAGTCATTGGCCACTAGCATCTTTATTTTTTTTTTATTTTATTTTATTTTTTGGTATTTCTTTATTATTATTATTATTATTATTATTATTATTATTATTATTATTATTATTATCTTTATTTACATTTCAAATGCTATCCCGAAAGTTTCCTATACCCTCCCCCCACCTCTGCTCCCCTACCCACCCACTCCCACTACTTGGTCCAGGCCTTGCCTTGTGCTGGGTCATATAAAGTTTGCAAGACCAAGGGGTCTCTCTACCCAATGATGGCTGATTAGGCCATCTTCTGCTACATATGCAGCTAGAGACACGAGCTCAGGGGGTACTGGTTAGTTCATATTGTTGTTCCACCTACAGGGTTGCAGCCCCCTTAAGGTCCTTGGGTACTTTCTCTAGCTCCTCCATTGGCGACCCTGTGTTCCATCCAATAGCTGGCTGTGAGCATCCACTTCTGTGTTTGCCAGGCACTGGCATAGCCTCACAAGAGGCCGCAATATCAGGGTCCTTCAGCAGAATCTTGCTGGCATGTGCATTAGTATCTAGGTTTGGTGGCTGATGATGGGATGGATCCCCGGATGGGGTAGTCTCTGGATAGTCCATCCTTTCATCTTAGCTCTAAATTTTGTCTCTATACCTATATCCTTTCATGAGTATTTTGTTCCTTATTCTAAGGAGGAATGAAGTAGCCACCCANTGGTCATCCTTCTTGGTTTTCTTGTGTTTTAGCATCTTTATTGATCAGTCAAAAACCAATTGGGGAACAGTACCTTCAGTGTTCACAAGCAGATTCCTGGTCAAGTCATCAGAACCACCCTGTCCATCTCACCTTTTCTGTCCAAATTAAAAAAAAATACCAACTCTTCTCTCAGACATAAATTGAACAAAACCATAACAATCATGTAAATTAGCCAGTATTATATACAACTAACATCCAGTCCATCATATTTGTCAGTTAAATAAATTACTCCTAACTTAAAGATTTATAATTCTATCCCTGAAGCATGTTTAGAATTTGGCCTTAATACCATCTGAAAACCATGCCTTCCACTTTATAACCTCTCTCTCAATGCTAAACAACTTAAGTTTGATTATGAGATCATAACGAGTCATTAACCCCATTAGAAATCTGAGAATGAATTAAACATTGCCTAAGCATATAGAAAGCACCAAACATAGCTTCCAAAACGTAAACAATTAGAGAGACAGCTGGCTACCTGGACAACCCCTAATTTCTTATAATATTGGACAGGTCTTTTGTGAAGCAAGAAATATGAAGGACTAGCTTTGCAGAGCTTAGTAATTGACAATCCTAACTGTGTGTCCTTTTGGGGCAGTATATTGTCTGTAAATGATATAAGCGATTTCTGTTTAGTGGCTGCCTTGTCACAATAAGCAACCTCAGCTGGAGGTAAAGAAGGTTTGTTTGTTTTTCCCCTCCAAATTTTATTATCACCCCCCCCTCCTATCCCAATTTATATGCCAGGTATCTTTTTCTTAAATAACACTGCTTTTTTTTTTTTTTTTTTTTTATGAATCCCTTTATCCAACTGTTTCAGAATACCTGCTTTCCTGTTGTTTTTTGGTCTTGGATAAAAGATTTTCCCTAGTTGCCCTGATGTACATGTCTTAAGTATACCCTTGGATGTGATTGTGTAACAACAGGCTCTGCAAAGGTCTTTCTTTGAGCCTGTCAGTCAGCAACTGGGTCAGTCATGCCTTCTGTCCAGTGCTGGAGCCTGGGGACAGAAAGGCATTGCAATTATTTTGGACTGGAGTTCTCTTTGTTTTGGTTTGAGCACAGCTCAGGAAGGTGATGGTGACTATGAGAAAAGAATATGTTTTAGTGGTGCCAGGAGCCATCTCATTCTGAACGTCTTACATATTTCCTTCATGTCATCAAGAGAGAGTGGCTTCTCTATCCATGTCATATGCTGGGACCAGTGTTGGTTGATCTCCATGTCTGTTCCCTGGTGTGTGTGTGTGTGTGTGTGTGTGTGTGTGTGTGTGTGTGTGTGTGTGTGTCCTCCTTATGCAAGAAGACAACAGAAGCAATTAGAAGACAACTTGAAGTTCAGTGTACCTGCCTATGTGACTCTGCGCCCACACATTCTTTTCTCCTGCAGGAGGGCGAGCTGCCTGGTCCCCTTAGTGAAGACTAAGTACACTCATGTCTTAGTCCTCACAAATACCATTCCGTAATCCTCTCTGCTCATTCCCGCCTCATTAATGGCTACAAAACACAGTCTGGACTTCATCTTCATCTCATTTGTGTCCTTCAGTCTTAGTGATCTTATCTAGTCTAGACTATAACATACAACCTCCTTCTTCTGTAAGCACCGAGTTTAGTCTGCTTATCTACTTCTATGCTTAACTGTCTCATAGCGCCGTACATTCACCACGGGTGAGTCTGAGCTCCAGCTGGCTTGCCTCCCAGTCTACCCTGTTCCAGGTAATTGCAACTCTGTCTTATTAGCTTAGTCCTAACTATGAAGCCATATTTGCTTCTTCCTTTCTCAGACATCACAGTCTGTCAGCTGATTGCTTAGTCCCTCCATCAGAATCTTTCCAGAGTCTGAGTGTTCCTCAACACTTCACTGCGAGTACCCAGTCTTCCCCACTCCCATTTTACTTGAACTCCCCACAGTCTCCTTTGAAGCAAGAGCATATATGCATTTCACTTGAAAAAGTATTGAAAGATAGCAAAGAAAAAAGTATGAAAGTGACATCCTTAGAACTCATTGTACAAAGATGCTCAGCAAGCCCTAAAACAGAACAGCTGTGTGCTGGGTACCATCATAGGGATGTATCTCCATCTGTCATCATGCCTCACATGGGATCAAAGTAGAGTATCCTGAGACCCCAGGGGAGAGAGTGGCTGTGGATTTAGACCAGTTTGTATTTGTGAGCATTCCATTCCTTATCTTAGTTTGTACTTCAGTTGTGGTAACTATGTGCCCATAGTTCTTGAGTTAAGGAAGCCTTATGTGTATGATGCTGTCATCTGTGGAATGTCTGGTGAGAGCCTTCCTCTGGTCCATGGCATAGTAGTATCACATGGCCCCTTGCCAGCTAATGTCTCTTCTCTTACATAGTCTGTTATAGAAAATATTTGATCTCAATCCAGGGCTTCGACCCCACCCTTGATCATTCAGTTCCCAGATAAAGACAGACAACCTTTACATCTACAATAAGCCTTAATCAGCACTGGAGCTATGCAGATGTCTACCCTCTGTGCTATTAGAATCTATTTTCCCATCATGCAGATATCCACCCTCTGTGCTATTAGAATCTATTTCCCATCAGTAACCCCATTTGATAACTTGCCATGTTCTATCTGGGCAGCTCTTAACTCCAATTGGCCAGCCCTCCTGGCTATGTGTTCATGAATCACTTATCCCATGATGGCTTCCTCCTCTCTCCACCTTCTTCATCTCCTTGTTCTCTTCTTCAAACCCCAAACCCCACTTATGTCTCTTCTGCCTAGCTATTGGCTGTCGGCATCTTTACTTAGCCAATGGTTTTTAATTAAGGAGCAAGGTCACATTGTACTTGTGGATTCTCTCCTTCCTAGGAGCAAGAGAGACTCCCAGGGAGCCAGACTGGAGTTGGGGGTGGGAGGTGGGGGGGGGGCAGTATTTAGCATTACAATAAATGGCAAAAGACCAAACCTGAACAGTAGTCACTAATGCTATGAAGCCCCTCCACCCTGAAAAGATCTCATCTCATTCTAATCATGTCTTAAAGGCTCCACTTTCATATTCTATTGACATATGGCTTTGAGGATTACTTTTCTAGTGCAGGAGGTAGGGAGGCTTTCCAACCCTGCAGTCCTACTTCACCCAGACAGTGATGTCAGACATGTAGGTGGGAGGTCTCACATCAACTTCGAGTGACTGTCTTGCCTCTTAGCAGCCACCTCTGTGGAGTAGTAGCAGGGAGTAGCCTAAATCTCATATCCTCAAAAACTTCGAGTGTTGTTGTCCTTCTAACCATAGCAGTGTGTCAGAATAGCTTCTTCATAGAGTGTTTCAGTGGCTTCTATATTCTTTGTTAGTGTAGCTGTATGTGCAGTAACTGTGAAGAGACCAAAGTGTGATTAGAATGTCCCATCTTATAATCAGGTCATTGTACCTGATGTTCTGTGAACACTAGTCAGCAGTCTCCAATTATTAGATGTCTTTCTCAAGTGATTTATTGTCTCTGCCCCACTTAACTCCGTGGAACGCAGGCAAACAGCAGGGTGCTTTCTAGAAAAAAAAAAAAAAGAGTAGATAAAATGTGTGTAAACTGGCTAGAATGTGCTGTTTTTAAACTGGCTTGCCTTGCTGGCGTTTGTTCACGTGGGAAACACTTACTGAGGAGTTCACCTTCCAGCAGGAAATGGGTATAGTAGAGTGGCTTGAGGAGATGGACTTGAGAAGGTTTGAAATTGTGTTGTTCTTCAAGGGACTATAGACAGAGGAGTGCACATGTGTTTTGTTAGGTAGATAGTAATACTGTTCTGCTTTCTAATAACTTTGATTTGTATGTTCACTTGACATGTTGATTTTTGTTTACAAATCATAGTCTAAGGTTTTCTAATTTAATTTGAAACATATGTTGGGGTCCACTAGTTCTTTGAAGGAAAGTCTGGTTCCGTTAATAATAATAGGATAGTTACAATAGCTTGAATGTTTAGAAGGTGGAGTTATATGAAGGTGCTCTTTCTGTTACAGCTTGAGTTTTAGCTAGCAAATAAAAATTCAGCAAGGTAGTTTTGAATAGAAAGTGACTGTTTTATAAAACCACACTCCACCATCTCCCCGTTGGCAGTTTTACACTGAGCTTTCAGGGCTGGGCTCCTTCGAGGTGACTTGGAACTGCTGGGATTGGAGGGGCCTGGAGGCTCTCTGCCCCACTGGGCAGAATTACTTTAGCCATTTACCTCACTGGTGCTTCCTTATAGGGAGAAAGCTTCCTGGGGCAGTTCCTGCTCTTGCAGTTCCTGCTCTTACAGTTCCTGCAGTTCCTGCTCTTGCAGCTTCTTAATCGTGCACGTCCCTTACTCAAGGGGAGAGCATCTTTTTGCAGTTTTGCGGTAAGGCTTGTTCAGTGAGGGAAACTCCTAACAACACTCTCAGGTCAACTGCAAGTTTAACAGGGTCAGACATAGGAGGGAAGCACTTTTCCCTCCACAGATTCC
Organism: Mus pahari; assembly: GCF_900095145.1. Lineage (NCBI taxonomy): Eukaryota > Metazoa > Chordata > Mammalia > Rodentia > Muridae > Mus > Mus pahari. Next base: position 9,103,546 of record NC_034604.1, on the reverse strand, counting down.
CATCCCATTCACTCTTTACTAACAGTGAGGTCAGTTGTAGGTGTGGCAGAAAGGGAGTGATGCTTATTTTAGGTGAATAAAGGCTCATTTGTGGTTTGAACAGGATTTCCTTTTTTTTAAAAAAAATATTTATTTATTATTATAGATAAGTACACTGTAGCTGACTTCAGATGCACCAGAAGAGCATGTCAGATCTCATTACGGGTGGTTGTGAGCCACCATGTGGTTGCTGGAATTTGAAGAGCAGTCTTTGGAACCTTTGGAAGAGCAGTCTCTTACCCACTGAGCCATCTCTCCATCCCTGAACAAGATTTTTCTAGAGAGGATTGGGTGTTTGAGGGCACTGATCAGTTTTGCCACTTGTCCGAAGTCTACATAAATTAAGCATTCAAGTGAAAGTATTTGTTAAACAGAAGGAATTATTCTTCTGTTGTTACATTTAAAGATACATAGCATTCTCTTCTCTGGAGAAATTATTTTGATTATGAGAATATCCTAATCATAACATAAACATAACAAGTATTTTTGAGTTTTGTGTGTTGTTACTGTTTAGGATTACTTATGTTTATAGCTATTTTATTTCATTATCACCCATCTAATAATTATAATCTCATTGCTCTAATGATAAACATTCAAGTCCCTGAGGGTTGGAGCTGTTCCCAAGATGATAAAGATTTAACCCTGTTTGTCTGGAGAAGTGACCTTGAAGCCAAGCTGTATTGAGTTCTTCTCATAATTCTTACTAGAGCCTCCTTTGCAGCCATAGGACCTCAGGGCACAAAGGGTCCCAGAGTCAGAGAGGGAGATACCCTCCCCTCCTCCAGGGCTTGGAGAGGAGCACTAGAGAAATGCCAGGAAGTGATGGGGTTAGGGTGCGAGGAGGAATGGAAGCAAGAGTCCCCAGCTCTCAGGTCTAGACATCTGAGCTTTGACCTACGAGAACTTGGAGGCAGCTGCCTAGTCAATGTCTTTTAAACTGATGGTGTAGCTCCTGGGTTTGTGCTGACCTCTGTGGTCAGCTTCAAGGCAGGAGAAAGTGAAAGCAGGCTCTGGTGAGATTCAGCACCAGGCAACAAGATTTTGCTCTCCGAACCACCAATTTTTATAGTTTGTTATAGAGTCTAGACTCCCTCCAAAGTCTCTATTCTTGTGCCCCATTCTCCCCAATCCTGGGATTGCAGGCAGGCACCACCATCACTAGCTTTAAAATGAGCATTTTATATTTAGAATTGCATCTGATAAATCGATTCTGTTGCTAAATTAAAAATACAAGTTTAAAGGCCATTGTGCTGACTACTGCTCAGCTTATCATGGAAACCCACAAGAGGTGGAAACTACTGAAGGCATGTCTGAGGACACATGGCAGCCTGCCTCTCTGGCTCCCAGTGAGGTACTGAGTAAGACAGAGGGCCAGTGGTGATTCTGGAGTTCTTGATGCAGAAGTAGATAAAACTTGGGACCAGACTTAGTGCATCCTGTCTTGTGAGGTTTAGAGGGCTTTACTGCTGTGCAGGGTTATACACTCTTGAATTGTATGCAAAGGACAGTTTATTTTAAAGACCAGGCTTTAACATTTACATACACACACACACACACACACACACACACACACACACACACACACACACACACACGTATTATGATTAGTGTTGAGGGAGAAATATCTTTTAATGTAATTTCCAAATTGATTAATGCCTTTTTTTTTTTTTTTAACTAGGATCCTCATAATTTGAGCTGAATTTGTTTGGTAGTTAGCAATCTATTTTCATTAGCTAAGCTGTGTGAGAAAAGGTCCTTTGGGAAGAACAAAATTAGCTTAGTAATTTTGCTCATTCATCTGTGCATGCGTGTAACTCAACTGCTTTCATTTCTAATGTTGCAGTGGAATTAGATCAAAAGCAAGTAATTTTCACATCCTGAGAAAGGCTGTATTTCCTGCCACTCTGAACTCTTGTATATCTGTATTCTTCTAGGTGAGGAATTTTAAATTGGAACAGGAGCAAGAGAAAAACAAAATTTTGTCAGAAGCACTGGAGACTTTAGCCACTGAGCATCATGAACTAGAACGATCCCTGGTTGAAGGATCTCCGCCTGTCAGCATCCTTAGTGAGGAGGAGTTCTATGATGCACTGTCAGGTAACTCCAGAGCCTTTTCCTCTGTGTTGTTAGAAGTGTATAGGCCTTGTAGGAGTGGCTGTCACCTGTAATTTCCCAAATAAACATGAAGAGGTTTATCAGTGCAGCACCCTAACTACTGTGCAGCATATGCATCTGTGTGATGTGCGCACCTGGGTATATGTGTGCATCTGTGTGGATGTGTGCACCTGGGTGTATGTGCACATCTGTGTGTGTGTGTGCATGTGTGTCATCAAAAGACATCCTTGGGAATTAGTGCTTGCCCCCCAGCTTGCTGAGGAAGGCTTTCTGTTGTTGCTGTGCACTACTGCACCTGCCCTCCAGCTTCCGCGGATTCTCCTTTCTTTGCTTCCCATCCAGCCATAGGGCACTAGGATTGTAGGATATACTACTGCTTCTGGCTTTCCTTGGGTTCTGGGGATTCAAACTCACATCTTTATGGCAAGTCATCTGCCCTGCCTAGCTGGAGGCTGTGTGTGTGTATGTGTATGTATATGTGTATGTGTATGTGTATGTGTGGCTTAAGACAAGAATCTGAAGTTTGGTGACAAGCTCAGCACTGAGCAGGTAAGATGTCTCTCACTGGTGAAGACATTCACTGCCAAGCAAGAACCAGCTCTCAGAAGTTGTCCCCTGCTCACGCAACATGCTATGACATGTGTGTGCCCCACCAAATAAATAAATACATTTTTAACCCAAAGAGAGTTGTTACTTCAAGTAAATCAAAATGGTCTCTGTCTATTTTGAAAGAATAAAATATGCTAGAATTTGAATACTTTCAAAGCTGTGCACGTTTCCCTTGCTCCTTTTCTGTGACTGTACCCCGTGCTGCCAGCTCTTGATACATGCTCTAAGGAAACAGAAAGAGGCTGGGTTCTGTCTTGAAAAAGGCCTTTCGAGTTCAGTGTGCTAGAGGCAAAGTAGATAGGGGGCCAGAGTACATTTGGAGCAGAAGAAAGGAAGTTCTTAACTTTGCCCCAGAAACTATGCATAAGGACAGCACAGTGAACCTCTGTGGAGCATAGACGGCAGTGCCTCCAGCCCCGAGAATGATACTGAGCATTACTTAGCATGGACAAATGAGAGATGAGGTAGGGAGAGTTGTGGATAGGGTGAAGAAAGTGGGGTGGCCAAACAGTTTGGATTTTGTGTGTATGTGGGGTGTTAATGACTTTGAGGGCCAGGGTGTACTTGAACTCATGATCCTGCCGTAATTTCCAAGGTGCTGGAATTACAGGCATGTACCACCTGAGTTTTGATCTTAGAAATTAACACTAGAAATTTTAAGATACATGTGAATGTGGAAGGACATGAAAGAGAGGCAGCATGGTGAGAGATGGCAGAAATGAGAACAAGAGGCTAAGCCAAGAAAGCTGAGGCAGTGGGTAACCCATTGCATGGGGCAGGAAGGGGATATCGGAAGCTAGAGACTCGGGATTCAGGATCAGACTGTTGCTAGTAGAAGTAGAAGAATTAATCAGAGAAACATAGCACTGTAATAGCGAGATTTGGAGATAATCAGGACTATGGTGACAGCGGCAGTGTCAGTTAGCTGTGGGATGTGTTAAAGCGTGATGCATGCTGGGAAGAGAGAAGATGTAGGAATCGAATACAGAATGAACAGCAAGGGTGAAGGCGTTTACTGTGGTGGGAGGGAGGAAGGCAATGTAAGAACATTTAAGATGACTGGTATGTATTGTACTCAACTCTGTCCTCTGCCCATTGATGCTGATTTATGTATTCTGTGCATGACTTCCTAAAAGAAAATCAGTAGAAGATGGTGGCAGTGGTGTACGCCTTTAGTCCCAGTACTTGGGAGATAGAGGGAGGTGGATCTACAGAGCAAGTTCCAGACAGCTAAGGCTACACTGAGAAACTGTCTCAAAAAACCCAGAGCAGAAATAGAAAAAGGAAAGGGAAAAAGTGTGAGCAGATGGATCTGGCGGCTTAAATGAGAAGGCCCCGAGACTGCCGCGTTCACAGTTCCCTGGCGCTGGCCCTGGTCTGGGATCCTGTGGAATCTTTAGGTGTGTGGTCTTGGGGGAGGAAGCATGCCAGTGGGGTGGGCTTGGAGAACACACAGCCTTCCCTCACTTCTCTGCTTCATGGTTGATGTTGGAAATGTAATGTCTCAGCTTCTGGCTCTGGCTGCCTACTGCCATGAGCTCCACCATTATAAACCCAAATAAAGTCTTTCTTCCTTAAGTCGCATTTGGTGATGGTATTTTATCATAGTAACAGAAAAAATACACACACACACACACACACACACACACACACACACACACATACTGAAATTCTCACAGGCTCCTCAGAGGCTAGTTTTTAAAGATTTGGCTTCAGTTTAAATTATATGTAGGTACATATGACTATGTGGGTATGTTCATGTGTGTAGAGCAGAGGTGTTGGAGTCCCTGAACTGGATTGTGACAGTTGTGAGCTGCCGAATGTTGGTTCTGGGAGTCAAACACAAGTCCTCTGAAAGAGCAGTATATGTGCCCTTGACCGATGAGCCCTCTCTCTAGTCCCTTCTCCAAGAGCTCAACAACTTGATAACCCCTCTCCCAGACCTTCTTTGAGCAATCCCAAGTCCATGAACTCATATATATATGAAGAGACACTGTAACTACAGAAACTCTTGTAAAGGAAAACATTTAATTGGGGCTGTCTTGCAGTTCAGAGGTTCAGTCCTGTATCGTCATGGCAGGAAGCATGGTGGTGTGCAGTACGCAGCAGGAAAGATTACCATACTGGGCATGACTTGAGCATCTGTGACCTCAAAGCCAGTGACCAATTTTTCCAACAAGGCCACTCTTCCTAATCATGCCATACCCTATGGTCCTCTGAGGCCGTTTTCATTCAAGCCACCAAAGCAGGTATACATTGGGACTTGAAGAAAAGTCATCGACATAGCTATTCTGCTTTATCTTTGGGCTTTATCAGTTTTGTAGCTCCAGTTCGATCTTTATGCGCATGTAGGACAATTTCTTTAACCATTCTCTTCTTGAGAGACATTTAGCAGCTTCTCCCATCTCTCTGCTTCTGGGTATGTCACAGCAGTATCTCGGCCCACATTCCCAAATGTGCTTCTTAGGTGGATTGCTGTGCTGCGCAGGCTCCGCCCACATTCCCAAACGTGCTTTTTAGGTGGATTGCTGTGCTGTGCAGGTTCCCAGGCTGGATCCTAGTATCAGCACATTCTCTGCTGGCTGTAGCAAATGAAAACAGGTTACCCAAATTTTGTTACAGTTGTTTGAACACCGTAGTTCACCTGTGGCTTCTGTACTATTTCTTAAGTTAGTGAGTCATGGAGCAATGTGAAAGATGCATTGAGGTGAGTAGTCTGATAACCCCTGTCCAAGCCCTGACCTGCTGCTGACCTGGCCGCATAATTCATGGAGATCATAACAACTCTTGCTGAGAAATGACGTCATCTTCACACTGTAGTGTCGACTCAGCGGCCTTTCTTCACACTTCCTCCTCCACTTCTGCTATGAGAGAAGAAATCTGTCCCTTAAATAGGGCTAGTCCTTGTCTGTCCCACTACCCTGTGCCTTCCCAAGGAGACTTGGTTATTATTTTACTCACGTTTGTTTAAATGCCATGTAACTTAAACCGCTAACTTGAAATTAGACTGAAAGAGTAGAGATTGATTCTCTCACAGTCCAGCACGCAGAAGTCCTAACATCAGAGAACATCTGGGCTCTAGGATAGAACCTGGTTCCTTGCTCCAGTGACCCACCTGGGATTTTTGGCTCCAGGCCTGTCTTCCATCTTCAGAGCCCGAGGAGATCACCTGCAGTCTCTGATGCTGGCCATCCCTCCTTCCTGCTGAAGGAGCCCTGGGGTTACACTGGGCTCACCAAAGAATCTAGGACATTCTCCCCATCCCTGGGGAGGGTTTTAATTTTAATTTAATTTTACCTTAAATCTGCAGAATTCTGTTTACTAGGCAAGTAGCATAATCATGGATTCATACTCTGCTCTCCTCCAGGTTCATTGTCTGTCTGTCTGTCTGTCTGTCTGTCTCTCTCTCTCTCTCTCTCTTTCTCTCTCTCACTCTTTAAAAAAAAACTGGGAGAGGTTTTAAGTCAGATGTAGAACTCTCAGCTCCTTCTCCAGCACCATGTCTACCTGCATGTGGCCATACTTTCTGCTATTATGATAATGAACTAAACCTCTGAAAATGTAAGAGGTCCCAATTAAATGTTTGTCTTTATAAGAGTTGCCATGGTCATGGTGTCTCTTCACAGCAATAGAAACCCTAATTTAGACAGGGTAGAATGACAAAGTATAGATTGTTGTTATGGAATGTGCTGGTTTAGTAAATTAGTGGCTCTCAAGTTCCCTTTAATAACTGTGACTTCCTGAGCACTGAGCTGTTAGCTAGGGTTCAGTACCAGGCCTGTCTGCCTTTTGTTGAAAGGCTCTTATCCAATTAGAGAAGTCTTGGTTACTGCCAGGGTATGTGTGCCACTGTGGCAGTCCTAGGGTTATTGTGCCATGCAGGTCATTGCTGTGCTTCATAGGCGTCATAGCTGGTTAGGGCTCTTCATTGCCTCCCTTTCTTGGAAGCTTCTATGATACCTTCTAGTACTCAAAAGTGGATGTTCAGGTCAGTTCCAGCTCAGCAGTCTCTGGGCCCTCTTTTGGAAGTGCATGGTGTCTTCAGCAATGGGAACTTTATCTTCCTCCTCTAGGGGTTAGTCAAGGGCATTAGAAATAGGCTATGTATTTTGGAAGTCTCTGAACAGACCTGGCCAACAATGCAAACAAAGACTTAGCATGTCTGGTTTTAGGATTTTATTAGATGACCTTTGGATCTTATACAGAGCACTATCAGCCCAGATGAGAAAGGTTTGTTAAAATTATATATGTATACACTGAAATATGTATGTGTGTGTGTGTGTAGTGTTTCTCTTTCTTTTCTTCTTTGTTTAATGAACAATTAATAGCATGATTCCTTGTGTCTTTTCCAGGTATCCTTGCTATTTTAACCAGCCACCTCCTTCCTCTGTATTTACTTCCTGCCCCCTTCCCTAAAGATCCCTAGCATTTCGCTAGCAGATCATGTGATTCCTGATAGCCCTCTTATCCTTATACTTTTTCTCAGTTTGCCTCCCTCCTACTCTCTGCAGTCTCCCCTTCCCATTTCCCTGATCAGATCGCTTCTACTCTCTTCTCCCCTCTCTATTGATACCAATACCCCCATCCTGGCAGTGGTCCTGGCTGAATTTCCTGGTTTCTGTAGTTACTACAGGTTGAGTATTTATTGAAGATCTGGAGCCAGGAACCTCCAGTAAAAGAAAACCCAGAGCATTTGTCTTTTGGGGTCTGGGTTCCCTCAACCATGACCTCTCCTAGTTCTCTCCGTTTGCCTGAAGAGGTCATAATCTCGTTTGCTTTGCACCTGAGTAGGGTTCCACAGGGAGATGTACCACACTTTCATGATGGGTCTGTTGGCTGTAGAACATACAGGGTGTTTCTGTTTCCTAGCTACTGTGGATAGAGGGGCAATCAGCTTGGCTAAGCAGATACCCGCTCTATAGTAGGATGTTGAGTCCTTTGGGCACATGCCAGGGAGTGAGTTGGATGGGTAATATGGTAGATTTATTTTTAGTTTCTTGGGGAATTTTCCACGGTGATTTCCATTATGGCTACACTAGTTTGTAATCCAACAGCGAGCAAACAAAAGTTCCCTTTCCCTACAGCCCCTCCATCATTTGCTGTGCCTTTCCCGTTTATCTTTGCCATTCTGAACATTTCAATGTTATTTTTATTTGAATTTTCCTATTTGCCAGGGGGTAACAAAAGTTTTTTTGAGATATTTCTTACCAATTAATTTTCTTTTGTTGAGAACTTTCTATTGAAGTCGCAGGCCCATTTTACAAATAGGTCGTTTGTTTCACCTTGCTTTTTGAGGCAAAGTCATTCTCTAAACTTGGAGCTGTCCATTTCACCCAGGCTGGCTGGCCAGCAGGTCCCTAAGAGCCCTGTGTCTCTGCCTTCTTGACCCTGGGGTTACACATGAGTGCTGCATGACTGGCTTCTATGTGGGTGCCTAGCTCCCAGTTTTGTGTGGCAAGCACTTGCCTTACTGAATAGCATTACTAGCCTTTTGAAAGCTAGTTCTTAAAAGTTTTTAATAGTTCAAAAAGTTTTATTTTGGTAGCAAAAATAAAAAAATAAACACTTTAAAGTCTGGGAAGTGGCTAAGTTGTGTGTTACCTTTTTAAAAGAAAAGGATTCTTTGATTTGCCTGGATGGGATTTCACATGATTTCCTGTTTCCCTTTATTGTGTCCCCTTGAGCATTTCCAGATACACAGGATCAATGGAAATCTACTGTTGTGGGTAACACCCACTGTGGCATCTGCCCATGGTAGCATGTAATATTTCTTTTCCAGCCAGTGGGATGTCTTGAGAAAATTATTTTTCCAGTATGCGCTTAGTGACTATTTTACAAAGTTCCACAGAGAGATCATATTCCTTTCTTACAGTTTATTAAATACTCCCGAGTTAGATTATTCAAAAGGAGGAAAATTAATGAGGTGCTGCTTTCCATGTTCACTGTGGTGTGTGTGTGTGTGTGTGTGTGTGTGTGTGTGTGTGTGTGTGTGTGCGCGCGTGCGTGCGTGCGCGCGCGCGCGTGTGTGTGTGTGTGTGTGTGTGTGTGTGTGTAAGGAATGATATAGCTATATCCAACAAAATCCCAACTATAGTTCAGTGGACATTTTGTGGGGGAAAGGCCAAACATTCAATGTATTTTAAAGTGAAAAGATTTAGCCAGAAGCTAAATGCTAGTTAGCTCTGTGAGAGAGCTTTACTCTGGTAGCCAATAAACTTTGGAGAATCAGTGGTTCTTCCTCTGCCCTTCCACCTCAGTCTCCCACTTCTCTAAGCTGCTTTCATCTCTCCAGAGCTCACAAGGATCTTCCTGGCATCTGCAGTAGTGGACACCTGTTTTGGGGGCAGTGTATGGCATGGTGCCTGGCACTTTGGGGACATCTCTGTTTCCAGCTCTGAGGTGCTGAGCACAGCAGCCCTTTCTAAAAGCTTGTTGAATAAACACCTACAGTGTGTCTGTCTGTCTTACGAACATACTGGACATCAACAGTGAGCCCAAGGTTGCCAGCTCTTGCTGGTTTCATGCATCTGTGCTCCTTGGTTTGGATTCTGTGGTGGTGAAGGATTGGGTGTGGGGGGGGGGGTGACGAATAGGGGGACAGATGAGAGGAGAATGAGATGGCGAAGAACTGAACCTTGTGATCTTGCGGTTAAGTAGTTGTCAGGTGGCACTGTGAGACCTCAGGGTACAGGGAGGCAGCAGCCTGGGGGAGAAACCACATGGTAGACTTTATGAGCTTCTGGTCATCTTGTGAGGAGTCATTTTCCAGCCCAGAATGCTTTGTTTCCTCTTTAGTGTTGATGGTGGGTCGCTCAGAAAGGCTCTCCTTTTACTACTGTTTGGGTGGAAATGTCCATGAGCTGTACATAAAAGCCAGTCGTATGGATTATGTCATGTAATGGAAGCTGTTTTAATATTTTTAGCAGTTTAAGTGCTGGGCATTGATAAATCAAACTTTTTTTTTCAGTCAATAAAAATAAAAACCAAAACCAAATCAGAGAATAGTAATGACTTCCTTTGTCATGTCACAGTTGTGGCCTGTGTCACATAGTTGCATCTGTTAGAGTCTACTATTTGGCACATTGATAAGGCCAATGGTGTTTACACTAAGCAGGTACAGGATTGGACTGTGTTGTTAATGCCTTTAATAAAGACTGGAAAGTGCACTGTGAGCATTTTAAGACACAGATGGTAGTTTGAATATGCTTGGCTCCCAGAGTGGCACTCTTAGGAGATGTGGCCTTGTTGGAGGAAGTGTGTTACTGTGGAGGTGGGCAACAAGATCCTCCTCCTAACCATGTGGGAACCAGTCTTCTAGAGTCCTTCAGATGAAGATATAGAACTCTCAGCTCCTGCACCATGCCTGCCTGGATGCAGTCTTACTCCTGGCTTGTGGAGCCAGTGGAGTAAACCTCTGAACCTGTAAGCCAGCCCCAATTAAATGTTGTCCTTATAAGACTTGCCTTGGTCACGGTATCTGTATACAGCAGTAAGACCCGTTCTTCAGGGTCCTTTCCCGTATTTACAACTCTCTCCTGCAGCTTAACTTTTTTAAAAATGTATTTGAGTACACTGTCACTGTCTTCAGACACATCAGGAGAGGGTATTGGATCCCATTACTGATTGTTGTGAGCTACGGTGTGGTTGCTGAGAGTTGAACTCAGGACCTCTAGAACAGCAGCAGCCAGTGCTCTTAACTGCTGAGCCATCTCTCCAGTCCCACAACTTAACTTTTTATAGCTGTATGTTTTTACATGTCCTTCTTTGGTATTGTTTCCATGTTCTCTGGGCCTGCCGTTATTGGGTGATCTCAGCTACCTTTTTACATGTTGTGTCTACTGCCCTGTGTACTTGATAAAGAACTAAACAATGTCCTTTTCTTGCTTTTTATTTTTAACAACACTTGTTTCTTATCTCCCTGACACTGGGAGTTCCTTAAGGGTGGAGTCTCTGTGATGAGTTGGTTGATTCACATCACCACAGACTCCATACCATAGGATGTGAGCATTACTAAGCCTCCTCTGTGGTACATATGGTACAGAATTTTAGAGAGGATGTAACTGTTCTTAAACCCCCTCTGTAGTATTTATCATACAGCATTCTAGAGAGGATGTGACTGGTAACCACATCCCTTCTGTAGTGTAAATGGTATAGCATTGGAGAGTGAGAGCAGTGTGTGTCTGGGGCGGGGGGAGGTGTTCTCATTGTCCATTGTGGTATTAAAATGACCTGTCTGCTTACTCAAGCTGTGCATCTAATGAAGGTATATACGAATAAATGAAGTTTATCCTTTAAGTTTTAGATTGACTTTGGGTGGTTTTGTTTGTTTGTTTATTCTCTTTGTTTGTTAAACTACAATGTTAACTACACAGTCCAGGTTCATCTTGAATTCACTATGTAGGTGATGGTCGATTCAAACTCATCCTTCTTTCTCAGTTTCCAAAGAGCCGGATTTAAAGGCAAACACCATTGGGCCTAGATGATGATGATGATGATGATGATGATGATGATGATGGTGGTGGTGGTAGTGGTGGTGTGTGTGTGTGTGTGTATGTGTCTGTCTGTCTGTCTGTCTGTCTGTCTGTCTGTCTTTTCTCTCTCATTTTCTATTAAATAAATGTCTACATTAGAATTTATGGCACATTTTGTGCTTCTTAAGTATTGTGAGGATTTTGTTAGTCAAATATATTTTAAGTGTGTTAGCTCAGCTGCTTGGTTAGATATAAGTGTACCCAGATAAGAAAGATTCAGTCTTTGGAATCAGTAGGCTTGTTGGCAGGCTAGGAAGAGAGTCTGTAGTGTAGGAGACAGTGACGTGTGTGATAAGGTCTTCCAGTCCTCTGCAGCCTCATTCCCAATTTCAGACCCAAGTTTGTCTTCTTTGTAATATTCTCTGTAATCTCTGTTTTACAGTCCATAACAAGACCTCTGTCTCCTTTCTTTGCCCTATCCATAAAGCTCTGCCCTGAGGTTTCTTTGCCTGCACCAAGGACCCTCTGATGTCCTCTCTCCCTGCTTGGATTGTGTGGGCTATCACATAATCTCCTGCTGCATTCTCTTCCCAGATGGACTCAGCTTGCTCAGCTCCAAGCTATGCTTCCTCTCCCATGTCAGTCTCCAGCAACAACTTGCTAGCCATTGCCAACAGTTCTTAATCTTAAGTCCATGGCTATTCCTTCCATCCATTTTTGCTGCCTGCCAAATCTATTATCCAATGGAGACATTGCCTATGTCATTGAGAAACTGTTTTGTTTCCATTGACAAAGCCATGCCTTATGGGCATGTGCTCCCCTGTGCCCTTGTGTGCCTTTGTATTCTATTTCTCTTGTATTCTGTAGACATAGATAACTGGGTCTGTGTGGTGCTTTGAATCAGAAATGTCCCCCCAAGCTCATGTATTTGAACATTTGGTCCCTGGTTTGTGCTACTTGGGAAGGCTGAGGAACGTTTAGGAGGTAGAGCCTTGCTAGAAGAAGCACATCTCTGGGGAGGAAGAGTTCACAGCCTTGCTGCATTTCTGTTCACTCTGCTTCCTGCCTGTGGTTGAAGATGAGCTCCTTTAGCTTCTTACCCTGTCTCACTGCTGCCATTTTTTTCCTTTGCCAGGGACTCTCCCTCTGGAACTGTAAGCCAAAATAAACTCTCCCTGAAGTTGCTTTGGTAGTGGTGTTTATCCCAGCAGTAAAAAAAGTAACTAATGTTGAAGTGTTGCTGTGACAGACCTGACCATGTTGCTTTTTTGGAAGAATGTGGAAGACATTCAAACTTTGGACTAGTAAACTAAGCCAGTAAGCAGTGTTCCTCTATGGTGTCTGGGTTTCTGTCTTGGGTTCACTCAATGGTAGATCAAGATGTATTCCTTTCCTCCCATGCTTGTTTTGGAATGAGAATGGACTCCATGAGCTCACATGTTTCAATGTATGGTCCCTTAGTGGTGGAACTGTTTGGGAAGGATTAGGAAGCATGCTCTTGTTGGAGGAGGTGTGTCACTAGGGACAAGGTGTGAAGTTTCAAGACTAGTGCCATTCCCATTGTGCCCCTCTGTTTCCTTGTGATGGAAGGATGGCTCTTGGCTGTCCCTGCTGACATGCCTTTGTTTTGCCATCATGGATCATAAGCTAAGTTAAATGCTTTCTTTTATGAATGACCTTGGGCATGCCATTTGTCACAACAGAAAAGTAACTGAGACACCTCCACAAGTTAAGGACTATGGCTGTGATAATCACCATGACTGAAACCAATCCTTCTGTGCCTCGAGTTCTAGCCCCTGTCACTCACGTAAAGGCATCTTTCTTTACCCAGCCATCTGTGGTTCCTTGTCCTCATCAATATCTATTGAAACATCTGTCCTTGGCCATCAATTGCCTCCACTGCTGTTCTTGTGTTCATGCCTACAACAGGCATTCCTAATGCTCTTTTCCCTCATGTACTGGTGTCGTATCCACATTCTTCCCACAGCTTTGATATAGTCGAGGAACCTCTTCTTTTTCCTTCTTCACACTCTAGACTTGCACATGTTCTGCCTACAGGCTAGTGTAACCACACATGACCAAGCAAAGCTATAAAAGTATGGCATCCAGAAAAGCCATAAACTTACTTTAAACATGAGAGCTTTCTAGAGTGTGAACTTTGTGACAACATGATGTTGCCATGTCAAGACTTGATAAGCCATGACTGCTCTTCATGTGGTCTCCAGACCAGTAACATGGAGATCTCCTGAGAGTTTAGTAGTTACATACAACCTGAGGGCCCAGTTCAAAGAGAACTTGCTCATCTGTGCTTGTACAACTCTTGGTGACTCAGATGTACATCACAGCCCATGTGGCATTGATACCACGCCTTTAGACTTTGCCCGCATTTTGATAACTACCAGCTCTGCATCTCCAGTCTCACTCTACACCTGGTCTCCCAGCTCATCCAGATACTTCCTTGCTTAGTACTTACTGTCTGCCTGGGATGCCTACATACCATTAGGTGTCTGAGAGAGAACACTGGCCCTCCCACAAGTTTGACCTCTACATTTTGGTAAGTAGAGGGTCTGCATTACCACTCAAAGAGGCCAGTGTTGAATGAACCCTTGCATGATCCACCAGAGATTCTATCTCTTCTCTTCACATTCCACCCATCATCAAATCCTGTCAGATCGACCTTTAAAGGACAGCAGGATCTGGACATGTGTGCTTGTCTCCCCAGTGCCAGTCTCCTTCGTGTGTCAGCTGCCTGGTCTCAGTAGCTCTCCAATGGCCTCCCTGCTTGTACCTTAGATCACACAGGATTTATTACTGGATACTGAGGGATCCTTTGTAGGCTTGGATCTGCATTGCCTTTGCACAGAGCCCTCCAATGGCCATAATAGGTGCTAGCATCTTAGGGACCTGGTTCTCTGCCACTTTTTCACAACTGCCTTGTCACCTCCCTTGTTCCAGTCATACTGAACCAATGCTAGGCTTAAATTTACTGTGTGTACCCTCAGGCCTCTGATCTTTGTTCTTTCCTTTTCTTGGAAGTCTCTTAGCCAAGGCATTTATAGTTTGAATATCTCCCTTTTTGTTTTTTTCTGTTTATGGACATTGTTACAGTCATTTTGTATTCTGGTAATGTCTTTCACATAGTAAGCATCGGTTGATTGCACACAACGAGACTATAAACTACTTAATGGGGGAGGTACTTGTGTTAAGTTCAAAGATGTTAGTCAAAGAAGTGCTCAGCAAATATGAATTGGGCGAGTAAGAGCTACCCTTGCCTAGCCGCTCCCCCCTTTTGGGCCCCACAGATACGACTCTGCTCTCTCAGTAGGTCTCCTAGTCACATCCTTTTCTCTGTTTTTCACACATTATGTCCCTAGGTGTACTGAGAAGAAGATCTCCAGACATATGCCCTCATAATTGCTAGAACTTGTAAACAGAACCTCATTTGCAACAGAATCTTTGCAGATATTATTAATTAGGGTCTTTGCAGTGCAGAGACCATTAGCTTTCTGGGTTCCAGAAGGCAGATTACATAGCTACGTAAGGAGAGGTGACATGGAGGTAGCTAGAGATTGGATTAAGAGCTTGCAACACCTGCACCCATGCAGATGGGAAGAGACTCAAGGGTCTTCTCTAGAGCCCCCAGGTACAGAACCAGTCTGATTTTGACTCAGGGAAGCTGATGTTGAACATTGGGACTCCCAAATTCTTAAATCCTTTCTGTGATTTTAATCTAAGTCTGTAGTTAAGAGTACCATGGGCAATGATATTATCAGGGCTATATGCAAAGTTTAAATCAGATGTTAGTCATCATCTTGTAAAACAATTACTGACTCCTGTCAGCTGTGGGTTCAAGTTCACACTCCGTGGTCTGACCTTGTGTAACCCCAGTCTCTGAGGACTCTATCTTGCTCTGTGACTACCCTTCTCTCTGCCTGTGCCACAGTATCTTGACCACATACCTTCAGCACTCGGTTCTTAGCAACACCCAGTGTTCTGCCTTGCCTTGAAGTCATTGGCTTTATCCTTCCTGCTGAAGCCTGTTTGTCAGGTTTTCTCAGAAGCTGGCCCTGCCTTCCCTAAGAGCTCCCCCCAAATTCTCAAACATTCTCAAACAGATGTGCTTACAGATATGTATGTCTTCCATTGTTATGAATGTTGAGTCCTTGGGGGGCACCAGCCATATCTCATTAAGCTCTCCAAACTGTCTCTGAAGCTAGTCTTAGTGTGTTGTAGGTACTTTACAAATGCTGGTTTGTTGGTCACATGAAACTCCCTTCCAAAGTACAATTACTCTGTAACTGGGCTCCAGCTGCAGAATTACTAGATGCATCTGTGATCGTCATGAAGATAGGGTAGAAGGGGCTGTCAACCAAGACTAATTGGGAACGTGAGATTTCGTACTCAGGTACATTAAGGTTTTCCAAAGCATGTTGTGGTTCATATAATTCTTCAACTATATGCAAAGATCTTTCGAGTTGAAGAAAACTGAATAGATTTATTCCTTAGGGACCAGCAAGTACTTTTGAGAAGCTCTTGTCACAAGCATCTGCAGGCCTTGACCTCAGACTCCCTCTGGGGAGGATGTCTAGAATGTCTGTGACCCAAATCCATGGCCAAGATTCTGCCTCATGCTCTCCTTAGTCCCTTATAAATTACTACAGCAGTCTTTTGGCAACCACCCCTGGAATCATCATTTCAGTTCATAATTTAAGTAGGACTGTGATCAGTTTTATTTCTTTATTCTGCTCACTTATTTATTACTGTTATTTTTGAGTTTATGCAGTTATGCCTACAGCCAAATAAAATTGTGGCACTGACATTTAAAGCTATACCTTGGGCTATTCCAGGCATCATAAGAGCAGCTCTAATTCATGGATAACCATTAACAATGAAAGCTTTAAATCGAGCCTGCACTTCTTCCTCTTCCTGTAACCTTAAGAGGAGAAAACATGATTTGGATGTTGTCACAGTTCTTCCATGTCAGAATACTTATCAGGACAGCCCAAGGGAATTATTGGCAAGTTTATAATGTGAATTTTCTGACCTGTTCGTCCAGCCTTTTAGTGGTAGGAAGGATTAATTAGTCAACACCTGAAACACTCCTGTACTCTGAAAAAGCAAAGGTAAGGAATATCTTAATTCTAGAGTAATGTTGGAGTTACTGTAACCCTGTCATACTTGGACCATGCTATTTTGGTTAGAAAGGGGATTGTGTTAATCACATTTTGTCACTGTGACAAAATGCCTGAGCAAATCAACTAAGAGGAGGAAAAGGTGATTTTAGACCAGAATTGACTGGCTCAATGTCATTTGGCCTAAAGTGACACAGAACGTCCCAGTGTGCTTTAATAGGAGGGAATCTATGACAGAGGACACTGCTCACTGCATAATGGCTTGGGAGTGGCAAGGGGTGAGGGCGGGTACCCAGAACAGGATGCATTCTTCAAAGTTCCTAGTAGTCTGCCTTCTCCTTCAGGCCCCGCCTTCCACCTCCCCCACAATGGGCAGCAGGGGATGAACACACTGCTCAGACAGAGCCCTGCTGTGTAATCACTTCTCTGAAGGTGCCTTTGATCCACAAGAGTGGAGTGGACTTCAGAGCCAACCACGGTGCCACATTCAATTGGAACTGTGTTGAGAATAGTTCTGACTTCTAATATGATCAGAGCCTTAAACATCTGGGTAATTACCACATTAAAAATGTTAGAGGGCTTCCTGTTGTCTCTGCCCTTCTATTAATGTTACTACCGTTTATTTAGCCAGAGATTGTTGTGTCCCTCGGCTTCTCCACAGTGTTTTGTTGCTGTACTTTTTCTGTAAACTATAGCTTCCATGACAACTCGCTGACTCCTTTAGGAACTACACCAGGTTTCCCATTCATTGTCTTTAGGCTAGATGGATATTCCCAATTGCCCTGAGGAAGATCTGGGAGTGATGCCAGAAATATCAGAGTCCCCTTGCTCTATTTTTCAGGGACCAGTGAGGCATCCTAAAAGTTCTGAGTTTATTTGTATATCATAGGGTCATAATTGTAGGGGAAAGTTCAGAAATAAGGTAAATGGCTAATATGGTGTGAACTATATATTGTTAAAATCAACTTCTTGTGATTGCATTTAAAAATATTAGAAAAAAATTAATGAGATTAGTAAAAAGTCAGTGGAGGCAATTATGATCGCATATGATCTTTTGGAAGTGATCCCGAGGTCAGAGCTGACCCGCCTAGAATCCAGTTCATGTATTAAATGTGTAAGGCCTTTGGCTTGTCAGGGTTTGTTTGGAGTTACATTTTTGTCTTTGTATTTTTGTTGTTACTTTTTTATTGTAAGATTTAGAAATTTTACATAAATTGCTCATCCTTTGTAAGCACTTTTGAGTATGCTGTGTGTTAGGATTAGGTCAGTTCACATCACTGTCACCATTCCCGTCTGAGTGTGTCCCTTTTCATGACTGTAACAACTGTTTGAGATGATTCACTTAATGAGGTGAGGCTTATTTGGGCTCCCAGTTCTGCAGGATTCGGTCCACTCTCAGCTTTTCAGTTGGCCACATCACTTTTAGGCCCATAGCACAGAGCTTATCGTGATGCAAGCACACACTGAAGCAGAACTGTACCCCTCAGTGAGAAAGAGGCATGAGAAACATCTTTAATGATCTATCCCTGTTACACCTCAGTTATGTTCTATCACTGAAGACACCATGATCGGGGCACCTCTTATAAAAGGAAGCATGTAATTGAGAGATTAAATAGTTTGGCTCTGGGGTTCTCCTTTTGAAACAGTGTAGCTCTGGAAATGGGTGGATGCGTGTGTGTTAAAGGTGTGCGCATGAAGAATAGGTTCCTGTTGCTGGTGCAGTCTTTGTTATACTGAAATATTAGGCCTGGTACCTCGCTGCTGGCCATGAGGTTCCATGCTTTCTACTTTCATACATGATCAACTTCATACCCATGAGGTAAGAAGCACTTGTTAGAAAACAGAATTCTGTTCCCTCCCCTATAAGCCAGAGGGAGGCTGCTCTTGATTTGCTCTCCGTCCTCTGTCTTCTGCCTGCTTCTGCTGCTTTTTTAAATCCTATGTCATATGTATATGATGCACGCTCCTTCCTGCATCTTCCCTTGCTGTTTTATAAGCATCTTTTTGCTCCAGTATTGGCTCATACCTACCTCTTACCTGGTATGGCAGTTTCTGTGATGTCACACTGTCATTCTCCTCCCTGTCAGCTTACTCAGCCCTTTGCTGACACTGTTCTCTACTATGAGGATGGACTGACGCCTGATGGCCACTGTCCCCATTCTGACTTCTGTTACTGTACCTGCAACAGTTTACTGAGCACATTTGTTCCCCTCACAGTGTGCTTCTGCTGGACCATGGGTAGCTGCCAGGGCTTACGGTTTGGGAATCTTTTGTGCCTGCTTTGCATATGGTTCCTAGGAAGGGAGAGGTAAATTGAGCAGTGTCAGAGAGGGTAGAGGAGTCACAGTTAGAATTGAACAATGGCCACTAGACTCAGCAGAATAGAGGTAGTTAGTAACCTTTGTCAGAGCTTTTTAACTGATAGTCCAGACGGAGGAGGCGCTAGGGAGGGGGTAAGGGCGGGGAAGAGGAAGGGGGAGGAACAGAAAGATGACAAAGAGAAGGGACACAGGGAGTTGCCAGGTACCACTAGCCAGAGAGGACAAGTGTCTGTAGTGCCATCTGATTCTGTGTCCCTGGGATGAGCATGGTGGTCCCATGTGCATATTTCTAAAATGACCAAAACACACAAAAGTGGGACCTCAGCTTATGTATGTGCCACACTGAGATCTAATATGGAGAAAGTCGGTCTTTGCTCAGAGAAGCTCTTACCTCTCTATCTCTTGTTTACTGTTTACTGCACATCTCTTTAGTTTAAAAACAGACCATGAGCAAAGCTTTGTAAGGAGGGAAGTCCCTTTCTGTCATTTGTGTCTCTTAAATTTCAAACACAGAGTATCTTGTGTATAGCAATGTTTCAGAAAAAAAAAAAAGCCTAAGGACTACTTGATTGCTTTTATATTTTTGACATCTAAATTACATAGTACAACTGCATTTCAAATCCTACTAAGACAAAGCTGTTTAAACTCTTGAAATTCGTGATAGAGACCAATCAATTGCAGGCTGCATCGTGGAGCTCCACACGCTGCAGCACAGAGCTCCATACGCTGCAGCACAGGGCTCCGTAAGCTGCATCATGGAGCTCCATACGCTGCAGCACAGAGCTCCGTACGCTGCAGCACAGAGCTCATGAGCCTCTTCTGGCTGATGGGTTCCCAGCTCTGCCTCAGGCTTGTCTCAGAAGCCCCTGTTAGAAGTGTTTTCACTTCTAGCATTTACCACCACAGCCTTCAGGACAAAGGTGACATTAGATACTATCACCTTGCTGCCCACAATTTAAAGCTTACTAGTGATTTCTGGAATCTTCTATGTAGTTGTTGAACCACAGTTGACCTCAAGGAGCTAAAACCATGGTATCTTAGTTTGGGTTTCCATTGCTCTCAAGAGGCATCATGACCAAGGCAACTTTTATAAAGGACAATATTTAATTGGGGCTGACTTATAGGTTCGGAGGTTCAGTCCATTATTGTCATGGCAGGAAGCATGGCAGCATCCAGACAGTCATGGCACTAGAGAAGGAGCCAAGAGCTCTACATCTTTATCTGAAGGCACCCAGGAGGAACCACCATCCTCAGGCAGCTAAGAGGAAGCTCTCTTTGCCCACCGCCACAGTGACACATTTCCCTCAACAAGGCTACACCTCCTAGTAGTGCCACTCCCTGGACCAAGCATATTGAAGTTAACACACATGGCAAGCCAAACAGTGTGTGTGGGAGGACTACTAGTGTGTGTCTGTATGGTGGTGCATGAGAGAACAAAGCTGTGGCCTTTCTACAAGTTGGACTCAAGGTGTACTATATGGTGCAAGCAGCTATGGTACAACTGGCACTGTTTGCTTCTGAATCAACATAATGGAATCGCAATAAGACTCCATGCATTGAGCTAAGTGCTAGCATATAGTAGAGAAAAAAAAAAAGCCTAAGCTACTTGCTGCTGGGCTACATGCGTAGCAGGTGGGAGTTCTGCACTAACACGAACCAAGCCGGTTATTCCAGCTGTGCAAGGCAAGTTTCTTAGAACTGAGCACAAGAGGGTAGAGTCAAACAGGAGGTCACAGATGGTCTTTGAATAGTGTTTGACCAGAAACAGAGGCCTTCTGTGAAAAAGGCTTCTAGAGAATGAGTGGCTACTGCTTTGAGCAGAAACAAACTATTCAGGAATAAGTGGTCAAACTGGGGTTTGGGTCCCAAGTTCCTACTTGCAAGCCAGGAGATTGTTAACATACTTATTTGATGGTAATTCAGAGCCTTGTCTCACCTTTTGCAAAGTATCCTGAGGATGCTCAGAGACTACATGGACCATGAGAGTCTCGGCAGATGCTGTAGATGGTACAGAAGTGAATCATCTTCTTGGTCCCCAGCAAGCAGAAGGCTCCATTCATTCTGAGATCCTAGGCAACTAGAAATGTCCTTAGAACAACTGCCTCACAACTGATGTATGGACATGAAAGTTCAGATGGATCATGCAGAGCAGTGTTGTTAAAATTGCCTTTACTTTTGTTTCTGCAGGATTTGATGACTTAAACTTCTCTTAAGTGCAACGCTGTAGATATTCCTTCTTATACAAATTTTTAAAACTGAATCTTTTTTGGGGTATGCTAAAGTTAAGATGCCTTGAGAAGGAGAGAATAGAAATTTGGGGGTGGGAGACTACTGAATATGATTTCTTAAAGAACTCAGCAGTCTTTGGCTCTCCCTAAGTATGTATAATCAGTTTAACTGTAACTTTATATAAGTGTCCATCTGTCACATAAGTTCATGTGAGCTGTAATGGGAACAGGTTCTCTGAAATCCCGAGGAGGTGTTTGCGGATGGATTAAGAAAGGACAAAGTAGGCTGCTTGAGTTTCACAGCCCGATGCAATGTGTGGAGGGAGATAGCCATTATTAGTGACGCCTTTGCACCCAAGTTCAGTACATTCATCATGAGCCTGCTCTGCCACAGGTTCTGAGTCCGAGGGGTCGCTGACTTGCCTGGAAGCTGTGACAGCACACTCCTTTGAAGAGAACGAAGTGCCTGTGAGCAGTGGAAAACACAGAATGTCTGAAGGAAAAGACTGTGGTGGGGGAGACGCGCTCTCCAATGGCATCAAAAAGCACAGGTATGGAGGCTCGGATAGTACTCAGCCATCATGGTCACACAGCTTGGCTTAAAAGCAAATGCTTTCCTCTGCTTCCTCCCCAGTGCTGGGTGTTTATGTTTATGTTGGCAGGACTGGAGGAACTCTTTCTTTGTCCACTTGGAGGAAATGTCCCCTGTCCGTTCAGAGGCAGAGCTAGAGCTTGGTTCTGGCCCCCAGGCTTTCAGGAAGTGTCTGATCCTTCGGTTGGGAGTGAGGCTCTCAGAGGCACCCATTGAAACGGATGCTCTGTTCCAGCTCATCATCCATCTTTTATGACTCTGCCTCCCAATGCTATTTTGGTTCCTAGTCATTTGATCTTCTTGTTGGTTTTAAGAGCGAATAGTAATGTTGCCAGCCTGCTGTCACAATCTAGTTAAATTTAAACAAAGGCTGTTACTAAGGTCCAGGATTTGCTGAACACATTCATTTTATATGTTCTAATGACATTAGTGTTTTATTTCCCCAGTGGGTTCATGCAAGAGATTGTCCCAAATGATGAGATGTAACAGACACCATAGTTCTCTGGTTTCTGAACAAGTTCACAGAGTGGTAGAGTGTAATTTTATAAAATTACTATCAAGTGGGTTATCCTGTTGTCTTCATGAGGAGATACTAGCAGTTAATTTCTCCAACAATATTCTGTTTTATAACTATAGATTGTATAACACCATGATTCTGACCACAGCTGCCTCAAGCATTGTTCAGTGCTGCTCTGATGTGTGCATTCCCTTGTTTAAAAGTTTCTAAGTTTGCATTTCTTTGAAAAAAAAGTGGATTTTTAAATACTGAAAAGTTCATGTGACACTGACTTAGAAACTGATTAGATTAAAGCAGTTTTCCTTTGTAGATCCTTACACTTTAATGGCTTCACTGCTACAGATGATGTGGCTCATAGTGTCTTCTACAACTCTTGTCCATAGTCAGAAGCAGTAACTTTGTCACATAGGACTGACGTGTGTGTGTGTGTGTGTGTGTGTGTGTGTGTGTGTGTGTGTGTGTGTGTGTATCTAGGACATGAGATACTTCCTAGTAAGCCCTAGATGGATATCTGTAAGAGACACAGCCAGTTACTAAACACATCTTGTGTTATCAGTGTCAAGACAAGCAAAATCTTTGGTAAAATAAAAAACAATCTGAGTTCTTGAGATAGTTATTAAAAATACCCAAATAAGTACAGTGCCAGGGGCCAAGAAGCTGCTCTGGGCCATGGCCTCTGGGACTCCCCTCTGGCCTTTAACCCTTCTGTATATGTGCTGTCACAAGATGGTAGCTATTTTGTATTTAAAGTGATTATGCTGTACTAATGTTTTCTGATCTCTTAATCAAACCCAAAAGGGTACAAATATGCAACTCGGAATTGTTAAGATCAATTCAAGCCAAGTTGTATGGAGAGAAGATATAAGTAACCACAGGCCTAACCAGAAAAGTTACATTTATAATTAAGGGGCATCCTATTAAAATGGTAATTGTAATAACTTGTTCTTCTCTTACTCTGTTTCATCAGAAGTACAGAAGTTCAGAAATTGTCAGAAGTCTTACTAATTGCAGGCTTGGAAAAGGTAGCTTTGACATGCTCATGTTTTGTAAGACTCAACTATAGCCAGGGGATATGTGGGTATATATGGATTAAAAATTGTTTTTCTTTCAAATAAAAAATGAGAACCTTTACTAATTATAAACCCATCTTAACTGATATACTGATAATTTTATAAAAGTACTTCAACCATTTTTCTAATTTTTCATGAAACTATTTGTCCAATAGAAAGATAATTTAACAATGGTTAAAATCTCACTCCATTCATTTAGACAGGACCCATTTTTTTCTGATACAAAATATACCTTAGTTGACAGGTCAGTGCTCAACCTCTACCATACTGCATTCAGTTACAGTGACAAGGCTTTCTTGCCATCTGGGCCAGATTCCAAACGAGCAGTTCTTTGTACTTGCACCTAATTTCTTTTGAGCTCTGATCTTTTAACTTGTAGTACTTTCCCCCAGATACTTCTCCTTGGTAAACATATGGGTTTTAGCATGTCACTGAATATAATGTAAAAATACAAAGCAGGTAGTAAGTGGCTGCTGGACTCAGTGGAGGTTCTGAGAATGCCATTCCCTGTATCAGCAGCATCCACAGTTAGAGGACACAAGTGATCCTTCCTAGCAGAGGGCGAGCTGCAGTGTCAACTGCTACAGCAAGTGCTTAGACTAAGACAAGACAAGGCAGTCACAACATCAGAAATCAGACATGGTCTTGATTCATTAATTTTTAAACATTTTTTTAATTGAGAGCCCATAGCCAGAGACACAGCACACAAGAACTTGAGAAATAAAATTGTCATTATCCACAGATGACATAATTGTTTATATAGAAGACAATATCCATAGAAAAATTGTGAAAGTTAGTAAAAAATATTTGGCGAGGTTGTTGCATACTGAATTACATTTTTGTGAATTATCAACAGAAACTGGAATTAAAACTAGAGGAAAAGAAATACTTGGAGCAACTACTAGAAGTCACAAGCTTATCAATTTTGGCTACCCCCCCCCCCAAATCCACCCACACAGTAAGAATAAGATACAGATAATTTTGAAAATGAATACTCATTGTCATAAAGGTCCTCTTGCCAGACTGATCTGTGGATATAATACAATTTTAGTTCAAGCTACCTTCTTTGTCCTTGGAAGCTGTGAAATGGGTTCTGAAGTGTATACTGAAGCACAGAGGGTTTTCAAGAGTCAAAACCAGGAACTAGATCACATGAAAGGATACTGTTTTCTCTACTGAATGTCAAGGTCTGTGACAAAACACTTAGTTCAGACTTTTCTAGGAGATAGATTGACTTATAGAAAGTCATCATATGGAGGAAAACTGGTCCTATAATAAAGCTAGCATGGCAGATCAGTGAGGGAAAGAAAAAATGGAGGGTGTTCGTGGCGGTGGTATGGAATAATTAGTAATCATCTACTTGGGGAAGGGTAAGAATGAACTCTCTCATAGACAGGTCCCTCCAGGTTCACTATTTCCAGGTTTAACCTACTGTATGGAAAGTACTTTCAAAAGTTGAAATAATTGTTTTATGTTAGGTATTATTATAAGTAATCTAGAGATCATTTAAATACACAGAAGTCATATTTAGGTTTCTATGCACATAGGACACAATCTTATATAGTTGACATCAGGAACTGCAGATTTTCATATCAGGCTCAGGGCAGATTCCAAGGCATAGCTGCGTATAATTATAAATCCAAGACGAACTGAACCCCTAAATGTGAAACTTAAATAGCTTCATAATGAGGTGGAGAAAGATTTCTCACAGCAGAAATGGCGGATTGTGTATTTCATCTGATGTTAATTAACGCAGGTTCACTTATCTGTTAATCTGGGTGAGGCTCTGTCTTAAATATGGATTGCAAGCGTTTGTTATGCTGACATCCATGATGGTAGACACACATGATGGTAGCTTCCCTGCTTTCCATGACTGTGTGTGATGTGAATTCTTGGGAAGCTGAAGAGAGAGGAATGCTCTAACAGTTGTGTTCTATGATGAAGAAGTCGAAAACTATAATCTATGTCAGTATTTTCCAGAAAGTATAAATGTATTGAGGGAACGTGAAGTGTTAGTACATATTCTGCCATCACTGGAGCTGAAGGCACGCTCTTTTGGGGCTGCCTTACTGGGTCCTGTTATCTACCACCCTTCCGACCGTTACCCCATCCCAGTCACTTCAACCCCTAACACTAGGTAGGAGAGAAAGATGGCTAAAGCGGGAAGGGAAGGGGCGTAGGCCTCTTTAGATTACTTTCTGCTGATTGAGAGGATTGAGTTCCTGGAAGCAAGTCCAGTCTCCATTTTCAGGACATTTCCAACCAGCAGTTCAGCAAAACAGCAATCCCACAGTAGCAAGTACAGCAGCCAGGGGAGCAGCAGCCAAGACAGCCCCCTGGGGCTCGCGCATTTACCTCTCAGGAGTCCTCAGAATTTCAAACAAACTATCAGCAGATGACAGAAACCATGCCCTTCCTAGAAGAGGAGACAATCGTGACTGTGGACAATCTGCAGTAGCCCCATATCTCACACCTTGGATTAAAAAAACCTACCATATTCATATAATATAACTGGGTTTTTAAAGAAACCAAAATTCCCACTACACTGGAGCCATCGGAGAAAGAGCAAGAACTTTGTCCAGAATCCGGCAGGTTTATAGAAGAGTCTAGAGACAGCAGGGAGGCTGTGTTCTCTCTTGTCTTAAAGGTAGATGTTTGGGATGGAAGGAGAGAGCAGCAGGGGAGATCTTCAAGCAGTCTAGGCATGGGCATCCCCTGACCAGCTGAACACCCCACAGAGCACTAAGAAACAGCCTGCCATGCCAACTCAGTGGGGTGTCCTGTGAGCAGTGTGGAGGTTGGGCAAGGGTTTCACTGTGCTGGAATGTAGACTGACTTGCTAGTCAGTAAACTACAGTGTCTGCTCCTGGAAGCCAGTGCACACTGGGCACCTGGAAGCCAGTGCACACTGGGCTCCTGGAACCCAGTGCACACTGGGCNCCAGTGCACACTGGGCTCCTGGAACCCAGTGCACACTGGGCACCTGGAACAGACTGGCAGCTTAGATGGCAGGAGCTGAAGCAGAGACCTCAATCTCAGCATCCGCTCAGGTTGCAGGACTTTCATCTGCAAAATTACATTCCAGGTCCTCCCCACAAAGCTGGGTGCCAGCTTGACACATGGGACTAGTCATGAGGGACTAGTCATAAGGGACTACTCAAGAGATTTTAAGACTTCATCTAAGAACAGCAAGCTGGCAGGCTTGGAGTCACTTTGAGTGTTAGGAAGAAACAGAAGGTAGGCTGGACTGCTTTTTGAGAGGAATTTCTGAGGAAAAGTGTGACCTCCTACCATGTAGAGCTCATCCATTCCTATGCTATGCTGGAAAGAGGTGGTGAAGAAGCTGGTCTTTGGAAGCAGGACTGAAGCCCGGGAACCCACAGGCCCACCCATGCTCCTGAGATGCCTTCTTGTAGCCCAGAGGTGCTTTAGATAGATAGATGGTTAGTTAGATAGATAGTTAGATAGATAGATAGTTGGTTAGTTAGATAGATAGATAGATGGTTAG
>NC_034604.1:9070856-9076074 GCF_900095145.1 Mus pahari | reverse complement strand
ACTTGGGAGATGGGGAGCTCTGTCTCAAAACCAAAAACATAAATAAATAAACCAGAGAGAGAGAGAGAGAGAGAGAGAGAGAGAGAGAGAGAGAGGGAGAGAGAGAGAGGAGAGAGAGAAGGAGAGAGAGAGAGAGGAGAGAAAACATGGAGTGCTTCGTGCACATTAGGACTATTCTAATATTCTTTATGTTGTTTACATTTTAGCATCAGTGCTGCCTAGTGTGTGTTCTTCATCTTCATCCCAGACTCCCCTAAGTCACAAAACCATTTATTGTCATAAATGAGTAATAGTTTCTTATTTTCAAATTTTTAATTAGTATTGAAATTTTCCTGCTTGTCTCAAATGTGTCTTAGTAATTGGATCTGAAATGTCATTTAGTGATAAGGACCCAGAAATTTCACATGCTCTCTCTGTCAGAAGTGAC
This sequence comes from Mus pahari, assembly GCF_900095145.1. NCBI lineage: Eukaryota > Metazoa > Chordata > Mammalia > Rodentia > Muridae > Mus > Mus pahari. The sequence goes on along the minus strand of NC_034604.1, from coordinate 9,075,647 downwards.
TAGAAGAGTTGCTGGGCTTTCTGTTCCTCTCTTCTTACCTTTCCTTCCCCTTTACTTGTTCCGAAGAATATTCCACAATGCAGATATGGCTGCTCACATGCCTGGGGCCGCTGACTGTCCTTCAGACCACTCCAGTTACAGCAACTTGACCAGGTTTAGGGTTAATATTAATAATTACTAGTAGTACTAGTACTATTTGATATGGTATACTTTGTAGAAGTATGTATGGTCGACATACATACTACAGAGGCCATGTGTACCTCCTGCTATTTCTGGTTTGGGCATTGTAAGCTAGCTGTTTCATGGGACCGTTTCTGTTAGTGTTTTCCCTAATGGTTTTAGTACCATTGTTGGCCATTATCTTCAAGCATCTTTAGAAGCTACAACACAGCGCTATTTCAAACCTGCCGTTCATTCCACACTTACTATCTGGATTCTAGAAAGAGCTGCTGGCCTGGGGAAATGGCTCAGTCAAAAAAATTCTTGCCTTGCAAGCATAATAAGGACTTGAGTTCAGATTCCCAACTTGCACTTAAAAATGGCATGCATCTGTCATCCCAGTATTGATGCGGAAAGTGGAGGAAGTCTGTTGGAGTTCTCCGACCAGATTCCCTGGCTTAAAACATAAAGTAGAGAGTAATTGAGCTAACTGAAATTCAAAATTGTGCTCTCTCTCTCTCTCTCTCTCTCTCTCTCTCTCTCTCTCTCTCTCTCTCTCTCTTCCCCTCCTCTCCTCTCCATACAAGCTTCTAAGTACCTCTTTACAAAATGATGTATATGGCTTCACTCGAAGAGTGATATGTGAATACATAGACGAGTTGTGTAAATACCTTACTGCTTCCCCCCTTTGTCCACTCAGTAGGATTCCATCTTGTTTGTGATGCTCTGTGTGTGTTGTGTTTGTATGTTCAGGTGCTCGTGTGAACATAGGTCAGCACATGTCATTCTACAGGCGCCTTCAGTCTTTCGTTTATACAGTCTCTCACTGCCTTGAAACTTCCCTACGCAGGCCAAGTTAGCTGATCAATAAGGTCCAGGCATCTCCTCCTCCCATCTTGCATGCCCAGCTTTTTATACAGCCTCTATAGACTTGAACTAAGGGCCTCATGCCTGCTAAGTGAACCCTTTGCCCGACTGAGCCATCTTCTCTGTCCCCCGTCTCCTGCGGGTGTAATACGTACTCAGTTCACATGTGTTGTCTTTGAGAGTCCCCTGCTTCCCGGTTTTGCAGGCTTATATTGTGTAGCTTCTGCTCTAGACATAGAGACAGCGGCCTCTGAGGAGCCTTGTCTCATTTCACTGGGAAATGCTGTTTAGAAGCCACTGAGCGCTGCCTGTGGCCGATTGTTAGTTCATTACACTGAGAGTTGACTAGCCTGCTTTTGTTTTGCCTGTAGATGAAAGGTACATTGTAACTTGGCCTTTTCTTTTTCATTTAAGAATATATAGTAACCACAGCTTTTTTTGGTATCTTGTGTTTGTTGTTTTGCTTTTTTTACCTAGTTTGTAACTGGATTATTCCTGAGCAACTAGACAGATGTATGTGTGCACATTTAGTTTACAGTTGACTCCATTTAAATTTGTGACGTATTAAGTGTGGCCTAGAGTTTAGAAGCATAACAGAGTATGTAAATAAACTCAACATTTTATCCATTCTTCTGAAAGAATGCTGACATTTACCAAGTTTAATTATCATTGAGAAAACTGTCTTTCTCCTGTGAAAAGCTGTTTTTCAGGCTCCTTTTCTTTTATATAGGATTGCTCTGTGTATATCTACAATGCCTACAACTCACTGTGTAGCCCAGGCTGGCCCAGAACTCACAGAAGTCCACTGACCTCTGCCTCCCATGTGCTGAAATTAAAATTGTTTACCATCACACCTGGCTGTGTAAGCTTTTCAAAAAGAAAAACAATTCTTAGAATTTCTATTTTTACCTCATTGTGGGAAGTAGGTTTACTGAAATGATTTAAATAATGATGCCTTTACATTTAAAATAATGATGCCTTACATTTAAATAAGACTTGAATTTCATCCATGTAAGTCTTTTGGGGGGAAAAAAAAAAGATGTATCAGCAAATTATAATAGTGTAGTTACTAAGAGCTTTGGGCGTTTGAATCCTACCCAGTGCCACTTTCCTCACCACAGGCTAAGGTATAATTTCTTTGATATTCAACTTTGTAAAATAGGAGTAAGGTAAACCTTCCTGGCTGGTGATGCCTAAATCGGGTGATCTGCACAAGGCATCAGGGGAGGCTCTACTCAGATACAGAGGACGAGTAGGTGCATGCCTCCTTCCCTGTCTGATTGTCTGTGGCAGAGTCCTACTCTGTAAGTAGCCCCTGCTAGCCCAGAATGTAACCCAGGCTTGTCCTAGACTCGCAGCAGCCCTCCTGCCTCATCCACTCCGAGTGTTGGGACTGCAGCTGTGAGCTCCCAAGCCTTTCTTTTAACTTAAGTGAAAGGGCTTCGAACATGTTTTAGAAGTTGGGTCTGTCCTTTGAAAGTGGCATTTGGAAAAGAGAAACTAGCTGAATGCATTGATGCTATGAGAAAACTATTTTCTTCTGGTGCATGTGAAACAAGAACTCTATTTTTAAAGTACACGGCCCTTTCTTTCCATGTCATTTCATAGTGTGGTTAACTGAAGTTGGGGGCTGCTGCTGCTGCTGCTGCTGCTGCTGCTGCTGCTGCTGCTGCTGCTGCTTCAGCCTATGGCTGGGCTCTGCCAAGCCAGCATTCCCTGTCAGTGTAAACAAGAGGCTGAGAGCCTTAGGCTGGCCCCTCCTTCCTCCATCCCTCGACGCTGCCTCTCCCTGGGCAGAGGTCTCATTACTTTCCCCTTCTGATCCAGAGACCTTCTCAGTCTCTTAGGGAAACATCCAGTTTCTATTTCAAGTTTGCTTCATGAAACAGTTTTAGTTCTTCCAGTATCAAAGAAGTCGTAAAGTACACAGTTGTTATATCATTTTAAATTAATTTTAAAATTAGTCTACAAAGTGGTAGCTTTCATTGACATTTTTACACATATACACCATTGTGCTGTGTTTTTGTTTTTTTTTTTTTTTTTTTCCATTATTCCTTCTGCATCTGTGCTTGCCGGTCCTCTCTTTGGTTTTGCTTACTGTTTTGTCTATTTATTTGAGGTCCTCCTGCACCTGCTCCACCCACACTCATAAGCACATGGTTTTGAACATCAGGAAATACCTTTTGGTGTAACATGGTCTTCTAGTGGTCTGCCTTAATAGATATTCTCTGTACATTTTGTGTTAAGTCATAGGCTGGGTACCTTAAGGACTACTGACCCATGGGATTTGGTCTCTAGGATTACATTCAAGTGTCCTTTGCTCTTTGGAATTGTGCCAATTCAGATTTTGCCTCCAGGAGAGAACTGCCTCGGGGGACCTCCCTAGAGTTCTGCCCTTTGTTTTCTTTGCTTGTTAACTCTGGAAGGCTCTTTCCTTTTCTTTCCTTTTCTTTTTCTTTTTCTTTTTCTTTTCTTTCTTTTTTTTTTTTTTTTTTTTGTCTCAGAAAGAAAAATGCTACAGATAAAAAGAAGGGATTTGCAAAGTTAGTAAAATACAGAAGCCATTGTTGTAAAAGCCACAGAAGTCATTTAAGTATTTGTTACTTTGTTTCTCTGTTCCTGTAAGGTCTTTGGTGAGGGGCAGTCATTTGCTAAGCCACTCCTTTCAAAACACTGTGTCTATAGGATCCATGCTTGTCTTATATCCAGATTTGACATTCCTAGTGAACTGTTTCACCACAGCAGCTACTCCAAGGCACACCTGTGAGTGTGGCAGTGCCTCCTCACAGCACCGTGGCACACTTCTCTACAAGGAAGCAGCCAGTGCTGCCCTCTAGGACAAATACAGATATGGAAGGTAGGCAGGATTGAGAGTACGCTGTTCCCATGTGCAGCGCAGCACTGTGTACGCAGGCGATGTGCTTTGTGTAGGGCAGGGTGTACCCACCCAGCTCTGAAAAGACTTAGGTGTGCAGTGCAGTAGCTTCCTGGGGCCTAAGCACCACATGGAGAACACAACCACGCAGGGCCAATTGCATTTCTCAGCAGAGTAGGCTTCAGTGTGGGAGCAGGGGTCCTGTAGACCATGGGTTCTTACAGCATCATTTTAGTTTTGTGCTTTGGTGTTTCAAGTTTTCTAACGTGGTCTAGAGTGAGTCCCTGGCTTAATGTGCTACTTCCACCCTGTGGATAAGGTAACTCCTGACTTTGGCAGGCATTTGTCCCATCTAGGTCTCACCTGCCTCTATTCCAAGCTCAGCCAAAGCCGGGCGTGGTGGCGCACGCCTTTAAAACCAGCACTCTGGAGGCAGAGGCAGGTGGATTTCTGAGTTCGAGGCCAGCCTGGTCTATAGAGTGAGTTCCAGGACAGCCAGGGCTACACAGAGAAACCCTGTCTCAAAAAACCAAAACAAACAAACAAAAAACAACAACAACAAAAACAAGCTCAGCCAAATAACGTACAGGTCACAGCAGATTGGGTGGGGGCCTGCTCTGCTTGGGTTTGAAGAGGCTGTGGTCTGTCTCGCCACACACTGTGGATCCAGGGCTCTTCATAGTATGTGCACAGTAGTGATGGTTAATGCTTTAGAGACACTGAAATGTAAAGTGTCTCTGAAATCCCCGTATTGTTATTTTTTGATTCTTTTTTTTTTTTTTTTTTTTTTTTTTTTCTGATTCACAGGTAAGGCAGTTGAAGCACAGAAAGCTTGGCTTGGCCAGGAGAGGGTTGCTAGGATGTTCTTGCTGCTGATCTAACTCTGGGCT
>NC_034604.1:9063748-9069911 GCF_900095145.1 Mus pahari | reverse complement strand
ATGATATCCTCCAGATCCATCCATTTGCCCAAGAATTTCATAAATTCATTGTTTTTAATAGCTGAGTAGTACTCCATTGTGTAAATGTACCACAGTTTCCGTATCCATTCCTCTGTTGAGGGACATCTTTCCTGCTTCCGTGTAACGATTTCCCCCAAAAGGCTGCTAAGCCCATAGAAGGGGAAGGAGCATGGTTCTGGTGTTGCTTCTCTAACAAGGGTAACAGGAGCACACCCTCCAGAGAGCCTCAGAGAGCACGCTGTCTTCCTGAGAGCCCGGGGCTGCCAGCTTTCCCATGAAATACAGCTCTTCAAAGTATGCTTGGATAATGGTTAAAATAATGGCATTTTAATGGAAATCGTTGTTGTTCAGTAACGATACACTTTTCTTAGAACTAGTGAAAGTCAAGGCTTTGAGCTGTTCTCCTCTGTAGTATAATCAACATAACTGCCTCAGCAGAAGCAGACTCTCAGAAGGCCACTTGTTTACAGCCCTGTCACCTCTCAGAAGCAGAAGCAAGCTCTAAGCAAGGGGTGGTGGTCAGACAGGAAAATGAAGACAACTGGTGTTCCTGCCATAGGTGCTGTGCTCAGCAAGCAGGAGCCAGATCCTCAGTGTCCTAGAAGCAGCCCCTCTGATGAGAAGCAGTCAGAAGCACACCATCCTGTTAGAACAGGATGTCAGACTCAGTCAAAAGCCAAACACGAAGGAGTCGTTATGCTCATTCTGGGAAGGCAGGTGGGTTAAAGTTAGGCTGAAAGTTCAGAGCCACAGGCAGCAGGGTCACATTTGCAGAGGAGCACTTCCGCCTGCTTTCTCTCCGCTTCCCTGTTAACTTGCTGTTAAATAATTCCTGCTTATCTCAGATCTGCACTCTTTGTCTTCAGTGTTCTAGGAAGACACCGCCGTCTATGAGAAATCATCATAGCCCAGAGCTGTGTTCAGGGATCAACTGTTTCTTCCCCTGAGCACTCAGCCCTCCATTGCGAGAGCAAGCTCTCTGGGTCTTGCCACAGTTCTCAGTGCCGCAGCACTCCCCACTAATGGTGATAGGTGTGTGCTTGTGTGTTGTATATATGTTGGTGTGGTGAGTGATGCATGTGTGGGGTCAGAGCCCAACACTGAGTGTCTTCCTCGATTGTTTTCTATCCGCTCTTGTGGGATATGATCTGTCACTGACCCTGGAACTCATCATTTCTGCTGAGGCTGGCTGGCCAATGAGCTCTCAGGATTTTCCTCACCAAAGCTGAGGTTACAGATATGTGTGGCCAGCCAGGCATCTCAGCTGCTTGTACGGTAAGTGCTTTGTTGACGGAACCATCACCTAAGCCCCTCCACCATACTTTTCGAGAGACAATCTCTCTCTCTAAACTTGGATCTCACTGTTCCAGCTAAACTGGCTAGCCAGAGAGTGCCTGGGACATGCCCGTCTCCACCTTCCCACCTTCTGCTGCCTCCAGCACTGGAGTTGGCTATATGTCACTGCACCCAGCTTCAACAAGAGTACTGAAGACACAAACTTGAGTCCCCACATTTATGCTGCAAGCATTTTGACAAGCAAGTCACCTGTCTAACCCCCTTTGTGTTATCCTTTCTGATGAAGAGAATGGGGTGCATTCTGTGTGACCCCTTATGTCTTAGGCAGGATAAAGAATAAAACAGAGCAAGAATTTCCAGCTGTGGTTTTGGGTATTTTTCAAGGAACATTTACCTAATGATCAGCTTAGAAAGCTTACCCAAATATCATATCCCTTTTAGCATTCTTTTTAAAGAATACATTTGTGGACTTTATCCTAAAATGAGCCATTTTACATTGTTTTTGATATATAAATGAATTAAGACTTTATTGATATTATAATTTATTCTGTACTATCATTTTAAAATTTTTCCATTTTATAAATTTATACATATAAATTCATCTCTAGTGACTTTCTAATTTGGAAGCCTATTTCAGTCAGGTTAGTAGGAAACAGAAATTAAAGATACAAGCAGTGTTTCATTTAGGTTTTATTTAAATTGGGATATGAGAAAGAAAGGAAGAATTTCAGCAGTGGAGAAAGCAGAAGTGCCAGTTGTTGACAAGTGTGTGCATTAGTACACAGCACATGATGAGCACCCTGGTCCACATGCTTACTCCAGGTTCCAGCTCAGGTGTATTGGTATCTCATTTCTCTTGTTAGTTCATACGAATGGTTAATAACATGAAGTAATCACTTGTTCAAAGGAAGCAAGAAGTTTGTTGAAGAAGCTGGTGTTCAGAGTCCTCTTCAAGACAGGGCCAGGGCAAATGTGTTCTTAAGTGCGCATGCCATATTTTCCCAGTTTCTCCCACAGGGTCCATTTGTAACTTGCACGCAGTAGGTCCATGCGTTTTGAAACACTGAGTACCTGTTGTATGCCAAAGCCTTGGTAGCATAGGCGGCAGAGGAAACCTGCTGTCCGACCCCCAGGAGGACCACAGTGCAGTGCTTGGCAGGGTTGTATAAAGGTGAAGTGCAGAGGTGTGAGAAGTGAGCGGAGTGTGGGGCCAGCTGACCTCATTGTTCTGAGGTAGGGCACCAGAGCTACTTCTAAAATCCCGCTGCTGGCAGTGTGGCTAAGCTCAACACCATTTCTCCAGCTACAGAGAGGAGTTGGATGGAGGAGCCGTGCTGCACATCTCCCAGAGATGTTCTTGGTGAGCAGAAGTAACCCGAGGTCTAGACAAGAGTTAGTTTTATGTGATAATGGCAATGGAATGCTTAAAGCACATTCAAGTTTAGTGTGACATCTACAAGTATGTTCTATGCAATCATGTCAATTAAATGGATAACACTATTTGGACAAAACTGGCCTGGAATTTTGGCTTCAGTCATATGGTGAAGAAATCCAGTGTATTAGTTATTTATCTGTTGCTATGATAAAGCACCATGCCCAAGACAACCTAAAAAAAGGAAGCACTTAATTGGGCTTTTAGTTCCAGAGGGTTAGAATCCATAATGGCAGAATGAAGGCATGGTAGCAAGAACATCTGAGAGCCCACATCTCCAGCTGCAAACAGAAGGAGTCAGAGAGCACACTGGAAATGGCATGGACCTCTGAAAACCTTGAAGCTTACCCCCAGTGACTCACCTGCTCTATCTATACATTTGTACAGTTTCACCAACTGGGACCACACATTCGAATACACGAGTCTCTGAGTTCCGTCCTTACTCACCTCACTACAGCCAGCAGATCATTGAGTGACAGGAAGGAGAGAGACTTCACCAAGTACTACCTCCTTGCATTATGGACTCCTAACTATAGTCTTTGTTTAAGGAATTTTTGACATCCCCAGGCCCCAGCCAGTAGTTATCAAGGAGGGTTGTGCTCTTGTTTGTCAATCTTCTGGACTGTGCTGGCCTGAGACCCTAGATGAGACCCACTGACCAGCATACCTGTCTTCCTTGTACAAAGCTCTCTCAGTGGCCATGGCAGCATGGGGCCCATGTGCTCAGTCATAAAAAGTAACATCAAAAAAGAGCTTTGATTTGACTGGAGATTATTCAGCAAATAACTGCTTTGCTACATCATCGTCAAAAACTGAAATTGTTAAGTTGTCCACCCAGTTCAATACCTCAGGCTCAGGCTACAAAATGAGATGATTTTCATGAAGTAATGCCATTAGTGTCTGCTTTATATTGACAGTTCTTTTACACATATGGCCCTGGGAAAATGCTTTACATCTCTAACCAAGTGTTGGACTTAAGCATGTATTTGACCACATTTTTATTACTCTGTGTGTGTGTTTGTGTGTGTGTGTGCTGTAGCATGTGTATGGAGGTCAGAGGGTAACATGTGTCTCTTGTCCCCTGTTACCATGGGAGTCCCTAGAGGATCCAATTTAGGTTGACAGGCTTATTAGCAAATATCTTTACCTCTCCAGCCATCTCATCAGCCCTTGACCACACATATTTAAAAGAACGTTTGACAACTCATGACATTTGTGCCTGTATTATTATAGCAAACATTTGATTGACAGTCCCTACCCTTACTTATGTTGTCTTAGAGTTTCTGTTGCTGGGATAAATACATTACCAAAAGCAACTTGGAGGAGGGGGATGTATTTCATTTAACAATTCTCAGATCACAATCTATCACTGATGAAATTTAGGGCATGAACCTAGAGGCAAGAACTGACGCAGAAGCCATGGGGGAACACTAATTACTAGCTTGCTTCTCATGAGTTGCTCAGCCTCCTACTGTATACCTCTAGAGTCACCTGCCTGGGTGTAGCATCACCCACACCTGTGTGTTACTGCCTCCCCCCCACACACACACACATCAATCATTAACCACAAAACTTCTTTACAGGCCCCTCCCACTGACCTTCTAGTGGGGGTAATTTCTTACCTGGTGTATCAAGTTGACAAAAAAACCAACTAGGACCTAGGTGTACAATATTCATTTTTAAATGCTCATTTTATTAACTATTAAATGGAGTTTATAGAGCATAATAAATAATATAAAAAAAATACTGCTCTGTATGTACTGCTTGCATACATTGTCCTCGCAGTAGATTAGGACGATCTGGAAGAAACATTGTAACTCTATTTCCCAAGGAGAAACACTAACCATAGAATATTTGGTTACTAGTTCAGGTTTCACAGTCCTTAAAGGAAGTCAGAACTTTAAATGCTGGGAGTTCCGACTCTATAATAATCCCATTTCTGCTGCCTAACTGCAGTTGTGCCTATACACACAGTATTTCATAAGCGAGCTCAGGGGACAGGACTGTTGTGAAGATTCAGCGATGAGGTTCCTGTGGAATGATTGATAGTACTGTGGGTAAAGCCGTTAGTATTCAGATTCTCTCTCCATCCTTAAAGCTCATTTGAAGTTTGCTCAGGATATTCTCATGTTACAGCGTTTGTGAAAGCTCTGCTTACTGAAAACAACTTGGAGTTCTGTCTTCTCTGAGGTGGGGACTTCATGATCAATGGTATTTTAAAATATTTTAAAATGATACAGAAACTAAATGATATACACGCTGTTGAGCTTTCTGAAGGTGGCAGAAAGGCACAGGGGGCCTGAGGATCTTAGAAGGCTTGTCTGCACAAGGACAGCCTTCTGCAAGGCCTCACCGCTTTCTGTGGAGATGTGGCCTTGAGACATTATGCAGTATGGTAACTAAAATTAGGACATCATTTTAAAAGCTCCAGCCAGGGTGGGAGAAACCTTTACTAGGATATAAAATACAGAAGCTATTTAAAAAACAACAACAAAACTATTTGTGTACAAACTTATGTAAACTAATTCAAACCTGCAAGTGTAACAAAAGATTAATATATTTCACTTATTTAAAAATTCTTGTTCTTCTCCTCCTCCTCCTCCTCTTTCTTCTCTCCCCCTCTTTCTCTCTCTCCTCTTCTCTACCCTTCTACCCGCTTTGCCGCCCCCCCATTCCCGCATAATAAACCTCTCTCATGTGGAAAAAAAAATTCTTATAAGTAGATAAATATACAAGTCAAAAAAAGAATGAATGAAAGAAAGAGAGAAAGAGAGAAAGAGAGAGAGAAAGAAAGAAAGAGAGAGAGAGAGAGAGAGAGAAAGAAAGAAAGAAAGAAAGAAAGAAAGAAAGAAAGAAAGAAAGAAAGAAAGAAAGAAAGAAAAAGAAAGAAAGAAAGAGAAAGAAGAAAACAACCAAACTCCAGTGTTCCATCAGACCTTCTCCTCTGGCTCAGGGACCAATGAAGAAGACAAGGCAGAGAGACTGTCAGAGATGGACATGATGGACGAGTCCAAGGAAACTGTCCCTAGACACAGCAGGACCATGCAGTATGAACTCACAAAGACTGTGGCAGTGTGTACACTCAGTTTCTGCTCAGCTTGCACAAACAGTTCCTGTTCAGGCCAGGTGAGGTGTCATCACAGAGAAGGGGAAGTAGACGTGGGCTCCTCCCCACAACCAAGACATTGATACAGTTGATACCCGCTTGAAAAGGAAACATCAGAGTTCTTTGATGGAGTCTTGCTGGGTATATTAACCACACCCCATGTTACACCCGGCGCTCACGGGATCTTTTGTGGACTTTTTTGTTCCATGTTGCTTTGTGTGGGCATTTATTTGTCTTACTAGTCCTTTACTTAAATACTTTGGCTTGTAATTTTGTGTTTTTATGGTGTGTGTGTGTGTGTGTGTGTG
>NC_034604.1:9034932-9062642 GCF_900095145.1 Mus pahari | reverse complement strand
AAAAAAAAAAAAAAAAAAAAAAAAAAAAAAAAAAAAAAAAAAAGACATCGTGATCTAGTTTCATTCTTCTGTATATAAACTCCCAGCTTTTCTGGTACTATTTTCTAAAAGGTTTTGGTGTTTCTGTCAAATGTCAGGTGAGTATGGTTTAGATCTATCTCGACCTTCTGTTCCATTGATGTTCATGTATGATTGTATAACAGTACCATGTTATTTCGTTACTGTGGCTTTTTTTTAAACAATATTTTTATTTTTGAAAATTTATGTATTCTAATTCATTTCTTGAATTCTTAGTCTTGGATTTCATCAGGATCTTTGTCGTCTGGTGCCATTATTCTAGGATTGGCAGTTTGGGGAGAGGACAATAGGAACCAAGTCAGTCATTTTATGTTTCTTTGTTTTTGTTACTTTTCTTTCTTTTTTCATAATTACTAGTGCATTCTGAGGGCCTAGATAGTAGTATGCTGTGATGCCATCTTCCTCTCCTAGGCTGGCACTGAGGGTGCGAAACTACTCCAGATTTTTCCCTGAGGATGGAATAGACACTACACAGGATCAACCCTTAGCTGCCTCTCGTGTTTCTTCCCTTGGTGATGTCTCTTCATGTCTTCCCTTAGCTGCCTCTCGTGTTTCTTCCCTGGGATTCCTTTGGTGATGTCCTCTTCATGTCTTCTCAGTTTACTGTCCTCTACCACTGTCCAGCTTTGCCTTCACCTTTGTGTGGATCAGACTCTATTCCTGGCTTGGCTTGATACCTGTGGTCAGTACTGCATGTAGTTTAACTACGGGAACAACTAGTGCTTATTTGTGGGTGTGGTAGCCGAGGTGAGCTTGTTCTGCTGGGTGGTACAAATCTGGCCAAGCAGGAATAGCTACTGGGCCCCATCCCTTTCTGTGGGTCAGCCATAGAAAAGGCCAGGCCAGCTTCTGGGTCTAGTATGAAGTGTCTGATTTCCCAAGACATGGGCATAGGTAGACAGCGCAGCCCCTTGGTAAATTCTTGAAGATTGTATATGCTTCCGGTTTGATACAGAATTCTAATTCTCAAAAATACAAGAGTGAGTTTGCCAAATTTTCTGAGGTAAATGATTTAGCCCCTACACCTACCCATACCCAGAGCCCATCAAGTTTTTATCATGTCTTTGACAGTACTGAGAGATAGCTGTTTGTTTTATATATTCATCATAATGATAATATAGTTTAGGGATATTTTAATTTACAAATCATACTATAAAATAGAATCACCTCTTTTTTTTTTTTTTTTTTTTTTTGGTTTTTCGAGACAGGGTTTCTCTGTGTAGCCCTGGCTGTCCTGGAACTAACTCTGTGGACCAGGCTGGCCTCGAACTCAGAAATTCTCCTGCCTCTGCCTCCCAAGTGCTGGGATTAAAGGCGTGCGCCACCATGCCCAGCTAGAATCACCTCTCAAGTAGCTAGTGAGCCAAGTATTTGACATATCTAACTGCCAAATACGATGAGTTAATTGTCCAAGTGGCATGCTTTTGAATGGGGGGGGGGGTTGCTAAGGCTCTGAGTGAGCTAGTAGCAAGAGTGCCGTAGAACAGGTTCTCCCCCAGATGTGCATCCATTCCCTCCCCTGAAAAGGACTCTTACCCAGGTGTGCTGAGATTTCAGCCTTTGCATGGCCATACTCATAACATAGGTGTGTTCACCATGGCCCCCGGGAATTAGGAAATGCATTTGAACAGATGACACACCCCGTGCCCCTTGTTCTAGTTAAAGCTTAGTTTTGCCTGTCCTGTTTTATCAATATCATTATCATCTTTGCCAAGAGTCTCCTGAGCAAGTGGCGCTGTATGCTTAGCGTGGTGACCCATGGGACACAAACAGGAGGGTGTCTGCAGATGGATGAATCTTTGGGTAATGTGAATTTCTGAGACCTGACTTGTGAAGTTCTCTTAAGGTTTCAGCTGTCCAAGGGTGGAGGCAGGAAGCAGGAAACCGCTTACAGAAATGTTTGGGGCTCAGCATTCTTTAGTCAGAATTCATAAACTCATTTGGTTCTGCTCATTTAGACTCTGTCTGCCAGAGTGTGGAACAGGGCGTCATGGCGGGACAAGCAGAGACAGCACCATCACACAGTTAAAACAAACTAAGGAGCTTTCTCATTCAAAATCCAGATAGTGGTTTGTTATGTAGACAGCCATGATGTCCTCTGTGTGGTCTAAAACTGAGCCAGGCAGAACACTGTCAGCCCCTGGTACAGTGGATTGGCTTTAGATAATGACCCTCAGATGAACTCCAGGGGAAAAGAATAGCCACTCTGTACTCCCTGCTGAACCATTCTGACTCCTGCTTTGAGCTAATACTGCCATCCAGTAACATACTCCTGATGGAAATTTTAATATACAGAAGCGTATGATGCTTCCGTATAACTGAACTGTAATCTACCATATCCTTATTTAAATCTCCCCCTCCCTCTGTGCTCTGGCTCTGCCTGGCTGGTGTAGGCTGTGAGCTGGCATCTGTCCTCAGCCGCTGTGCACTCTTGAGACATTTTTCTCTTTCTCCACAATCTTAAATAATCACTGGGGTCCAGTCCATCCAGGATAGCTGCTTCTATGGTCAGGTGGCTTCTGCGCTGTTGAAGTGTGGCTAGTGTGGCTGAGCAGAGGGACTTGTGCAGCTTACATTTTCACTAGTGTAGGCTGTAAGGCGGCAGCAAGTCTCCACTGGGCACCCTTGTTTCCTCACAGCTGAAGTTCACTTTGAGCTCATAGCTAAGTTGATCTTGGTGTGAAATACACTGCATTTTAAAGACAGTATGTGAATTGTTTGCACGATACTTGTTAAAATGCTAATGTTCTAGCTGCAACACCTCCTTCCAGTGCCAGCTTCTTCACTATAGTGGCTGATTCCTGTTGATATCTCTCAAGGTCAAGCTCACCCACATTCATGCACAGGTCGGGAGGTTCACTATAGCCCACCCATACCTAAAGAGCTATTAGCAGCTGATAGCCGCTGAGGGAGGCAGGGTCTGCTTTCTTCAGGGCTATGTCCCCCTATTTGGTTCATCTTCATTCTGTAGGGGCTGACACCCATGCACATTTGGCCAGGACTGTTTTTGGACTTGGGATTATTTGGAGAGGGGCATAAAGTTGGAAGGGAAAACATGGTGGGGATAGTCAGAGGTTTTGGAGGGTGGATGTGATCAATGTATATTAAATACATGTAAGACATTCTCAGTGAGTACATTTTAAAACCTCTGAAGTAAATCTTGAGAGAAGGCTTATTTAGTTCTTAGTTCCATAGGACTCAGTCTTTGGTCCTTGTCACCCTTGGTTCTGGGAGACTCAGGACAGGACTGAGAACCCCATGTAGCCTTGAGAAGCATGCCCCATTGCCCACTTCCTCCAAGTAAGCTTTTCCTCCTAAATTTGTAGAATCACAAGTGCTGCTGGCTCCAGGTGTTCAAGTAAGAGGTTCTGGGAGCATTCCATAGTCCCCTGCACAAAGAAGACCGAAGTTAGTTTGTTTCTTTCCTTTCTACTTGATTAACCTGATCTTGCTACATTTGAATTTCTGTGTAAGGTTCTCTTTGTGTCCATGAGGCAGGGATGGCTGCACACCCTTGGCATCATTGGCAGTGGGCAGATAACTGTGTGCTCAGTTATCTGTAGGCTGTCCAGCAGCACAGCACCCCTGGCCTTCCTTGGTACAGATCCGCTTTCCATGCTGTGCCTAACACAGCCTCTGCCAGAAACCCTTCCTCAGATGTACAAAATCTCTCTCCCCTTTTAGGCCAATTACTCTGACGTCTATTTACTTGCATCTGTACTGTGATTCCTGTTGTCTTGGATACACCAAAAACTGAATACTTTCTAGGAGAGAAAAATGTTAATAATCCAGAGTTTATCCAGCAAACACTTCTTTCCTTTGCTAGGCCCTGAATTAGGCATCTACTATAGCAGTCAATAAAACCTGGGAACTTCCATACTGATTGGGTCACAGTCCTGGGTAGACAAGAGATTATGCAGGTGTCACATTATCTGTGCTGTGGAAAAGGGTGAAAGAGACGGGTTCAGGGAGAGTGAGGCAGTAGGGGTATTGCAGGGGTGTATACACCTTTCACCCCAGATAGCATACCCCGGGTCCCCTGCTGTACCTCTTGTCCCCTAACCTCCTTCTTCCTGTGTTCTTCCAGAATTACACATTTCCTTTGCTCACAGTTAGTCATGTTTTCTAGACACATTGTCTGGGCTCTGGTAAGTCTTCCTGCATAGCAGTGTTAAGGAGATTGTTGACAGTGGCACCTGATCTGGGCCCCAGTTTGTCTGGCTCTTGGGGCTGTTTGGCTATGTGCCTCCCTGCAGTCTGCCATTGCACCTGTCTTCCTGGCAGCCTTGGCAGCCTTAGGTCATGGTCAACAACTCTGAGGTCATTGTGAAGCCAAGACTTCTGCACAGCATATATTCTTGTAGGCCAGTATTTTTCTCATAGTTTCTGACCAACTCATAGCACAGTGTGGGCTAAGGTTTGCACCTGGCTCTGCATATCCCACAGGAGAAACCAGCCGTCTGTAGAATCAGTTCCCACTCAGACTCCCTTCCACCTCTCCTCTGTAGTTTTGTTTGGCATACATATCATTGCTGGTAATTTGGCTTCCCCATAAGCAAGTAATATATTTTCATAAAATATCGCAAAAGGAAAAGCAGAGAATATCTCAAGTGGGACTCCTAGTGGCAAATCTATGGCAATTCCTAAATGGTTAATAATTACTAAGCTTGAGGTCCCTTATCTTCTTCTCTTTTTAAAAAATGCCTCTGAGATCCAGTGTGGTGGTACATACTTGTAACCATCACTGCAGAGGCAGAAAGGTCAAGAGTTCAAGGCAAGCCAGGAGAACACAGAATATGAAACCAGCCCTGGGTATGTAGCAAACCTGTCACCAACACATACTTCCAAGACATTTATTGCCTTTCTTGCCTCTATTCTTGTCTCCAGTCAGAACAGCAGGACATGGCTATACATGTAATGTGAACCCTTGTTGTGAGTAATCAATTGTAATCCTAAAATATGCTTCATACAGTGTTACTACACTTCAGTCTGTTCCATAGACAGGAGAGGGAAGGTATGCTTATGTACATGGCTAACACTGTATTATAAATTCTTGTGGCAACAGCATTAGGGATCTGTGCCCCTGGGATGTATTGTCCTTGTCACAGAGATTGGTAGTCTTGGTGAATGGAGAATGTAGTCTAAATACTGGCTGTGGCCACAGCTCTAGCATATAGCCTGGTTGAAGACTCTCCTGAATGAACAGTATATATTCCTGAAAGAAAAAGCTGAAGAATTTCACCATGTCAGCTTTTAAGTAGTAGTTGCTTTCAAACTGAAAATCCCATTATAGTTCAAATTGATGTAGGAGTTCTTTCAAAGATAACAATTTTGTTGGATATTTTGAGTTTTGTTGGTAGTTGTTTTCTTTTTAAATTTCTTTTGTATGTACGGGTGTTTTGCCTGTGTGTGTGTCAGTGTACCACATGGATGCTTGGTGCCTGCAGAGACCAAAAAAGGGTGTCTGATTCCTTAAAATGGAACTACAGGTGCTTGCAAGCCAGCATGTGGGTGCTGGCTACCAAACCCACGACCTGTAGAAGAGAAACCCGTGCTGTTTACTGCTGAGCCTTCTCTCCAGCCCCTTGCTTTTACCTCTTTATTTATTATCCTCCTGCCTCATTATTTCAGGTACTAGGATTATAAGCATGTATTGTAGTCCTTGAGTATTACATCTGAATATCTCTTAGCAGGCAGCTAGAAATCTGGCAGCTCTTGTCACCTTGGCAAGCTGAGTTATTGCCATCTGCTGTAGAAAGCTGACCTGCCGGCTTGTCCTTCCCTACCATAGGACTGATGTCCTGATCTCTAGGGTGGGCTTGGAGCCCTGCCCACCAGGCCTGGCTTCTCACTGCAGGAGACCCCCTGTCATTGAAAGCACAGTCTGTCTTGCTTCTTCCTCTGCAAAGGCCTTGAAAGTGTTCCCTCTGTCAAGATTTGCTTTTTAAAAAGTCTTCATGTCAGTGTCCTGGGCAAGTTTGAATTGTATAGTACAGGGTTTCAGCTTTGCCTCTGTTGTGATAATTTGTAAGTATTTTCTCACTTAATTTCCAAAACACTTCAGGCTTTAGGATGGCACTCTGTGTCCGGCTGTTGGCTAGAGCATGATGGTTTGTTAGGTCACTGTATGGCTACTGGGGTTCGAGTCAGATAACTGAAGAAGATATGCCAGCACACAGAAGCAGGTATGGAGGCTCTTTAGAGTGAGGTGATCTGGCCTTCCTCTGAGGACCAGGACAGACTGAGGGAGTTATAATCATCACAGCACCGAAGACAAAGGCCTGTTCATTTGCTCTAAAAACACCAGGGGTCAGAGCAGTGGTCAGTGGGCATGTCCCCTGTTTTGCGCCGTCTGTGACAATGCACACTTTTGTAATGTGTCTCTACGTGGGTGTGCCTATACTCAGGTCAATGGAACATGGTTTTCTTTCCACTATCACTGGCACTAAAAATGAAGTATGTTTTCTTTCTTTCCCCCAGAACAAGCCTGCCATCACCTATGTTCTCCAGAAATGATTTCAGCATCTGGAGCATCCTCAGAAAATGCATTGGAATGGTGAGTTAACTCTGCTTCCTCATGGTGTCCAGCGGCTACCTGGTTGACCTCATATCCTTGGGAAAGGGATCTCAAAAAATAATAATAATTATAACAACAACAACAACATAGGAGTATAGCCTAACAGTGGTCAAATTACCCATGAGTGTAAAAACCTCAGTGGCTCAGTGGTTAAGAGCACTGACTGCTCTTCCGAACGTCATGAGTTCAAATCCCAGCAACCACATGGTGGCTCACAACCATCTGTAACAAGATCTGGCGCCTTCCTCTGGAGTGTCTGAAGACAGCTACAATATATATAATAAATAAATAAATCTTAAAAAAAAAAAAACAACTCAGCCTTACATTAAGTTTCTCTGGAAGAGTCAGGGTCACTCTTTATGCTATTTAACATGGCTTTCATGGGACCTTTATTTAGGAAGATAAGGACATGCTTCTCTCCCGTGGCACACCAAGTTTGTATTTGCCCATACATCTCTTTAGAGATTGTCTCCTAGAACAGACCCCACTAAGTAGATTCTTCTGTTGCTAGGGTTCTGTGCTGTCTCTGTGAGTCCAATTTGGGAGACATGTTGGATCTCTGCTGCACTGTCAGGGCAGGGTCTAATCTGGGAGAAGGAGGACTATGGCAGCATTTCCTAGGGCACTGCCTCCTGGACACTCTGCCACCTGATAAAGACTAGAAGCCTCTGCCTAGCATGACACCTCAGATGTTAGTGTGGCCACCAAGAATGATGGTAACTGACTAACATGACTCTCAAGGTGCTGAGGCTTCAGTCTGAGCAGTATACTGTGAATGTCGCCATTCCGTGCCTCCTGGTGTGCTGCCAGAACCTTTCCTGCATGCCCAACTGATGTCAGAGTCTCTTCAGCCACTCTGCTCCTACATTCTTCTAGTACTCCTTTGCCCTGTCAGCAGAGACTTCCTAAGTGCCACAAGGTGCTCATCCCAGAAATAGTCAGTGTAAACCAGTGTTTTCTACATCCTCCACAGAGAGTAATTCAGCTAAGCTTTGTGAAGTTATTCCATGACTTTCATGTCAACCTGGCTACTCCTTTAGGTGGGACCTGGGCAAGGTACCACTCCTAACTTGCACTTGAGAGATGTGTGCAAAGATACGTAGTTTATACAAAATGTCTAGGTATCTACTAGGCCAGCACAGTGCTCAATACAGAGTAGTCCTTATATCAGCAGAAAAGCCAGCTGAGAGTCAGAAAGTGGGCTTCAGTCTCCTTCAGTCATATTAGGATTCAAGACAGCAGACATGGCAAATAAGTACTTAAATCAGATGATGATTATATACCTACTAGACTGTAGACTAATAAAAGTCACTTGTTACTGACATTAATAGTCCCTTCATAACCAACAATTCAAAAATGTTTTTATGGAGTATTTTTCAGACCTTCAATAGATGTATTTATCTTTGTCATACAACATGTAGTTGTGTGTGTATGTGTGCTTCTAAAGTGAAAGCCAGTTTCACAAAAGAATGATTATCATTACCACATTGATTTTTTTCTAATATTAAAGCAATACTGATGTCAACTCATTAAACTGATTTCATAACTTGCTGTTTAAATAAAACCCATGGTTTGGAAAGCACTGTTCTGTGCTTCTATAGAATCTGTGCCACGTCTGCCTTGAGACCATGTGGGAAAGGAGTTTGTATGAACACAGTATGTGTGGCTGGTCTTTCTGAACATTATAGAAAACACAACTTGTTGTGTGTCTCTCGTCTGAGCCTGTCTCCTGTCTCAGCAGATGTTGGGGTCCGTGGTGGTGTCAGGTATGGTAGATGTTGTGGGGATCACATCAAACAGTATGCCTGTCTTTATCAAGTCCCTTTCTACATTAGAACTGATCTTTCTAAGTTAGGAGATGACGTCATGTTAGATCAAATCTGTTATTGTTCTCTCCAGAGTGTGGCAATGCTTTTATTTTTAGGTACAGAGCTACAGGTGCAAATAAACATGTGGATGAATCATAAGTCAAGGAGAGCAAATATAAACAGTTGTGTGGGTTGGTAGCACTCCGGAGTGCTCTGAAACCTCTCTGTAGGCCTGGCTGATTGAGGCTGATAAAGCATGGACAGAGAGCTACAAGGAAGTAAGACCTCAGAAGGTGACCCTCTGACGTTCTAGATTTGTTAACATGGGTTTACGGGCATCACCAGCATCTGGAATGTTCTCGGGGGCTGACTGTGTAAGGCCTCTTGGGCTGCAGGAAGAATCAGCAGGTGGGAGTGCCGGACAACATCCGAGGAGGAAATGAAGATAGATACATGGCAGAGGGGTGTGAAGGGCACTACCATAGCTAACATTGTATTTTTCTGTGTAACTCACTCTAATGTATCCTGCTTTACCCTGCCCCAAAGAAAACAAGTTAACACTAGAAAATAGTAGCATTCATACATTTTGATATCCTTAAAGAATTTTTTAAAAAAACCGCTTTACATCATGCCCATGATTCTGTTACAATCATGTTACAATGTTAAAATGTTACATGTAACAATCTGTTAAAGATCAATTGGTATTTGAAAAGCCATGTAGGTGCCTTCAGCTGCCATATTTCTGCCCTGAGCATTATGCATCTCTTAATCTGATGATAAGATGTTGGTTGGTTGGTTGGTTGGTTGGTTGGTTTTTTGGTTGGTTTCTTTCTCAAGATGGGGCCTTGCTATGCAGCCTAGGCTGGCTTTGACCTCTGAGTCCTCTTGCCTCTGCCTCCCAAATGGTCACCAGTATGCCTGGCTTAGAAGTTTTAAAAATAGCAGAGAAGATGTGACTCTGTCTGACCTATATACACTGTCCCTGTGCACAGACTGACAGTGCGTGAGCACCCCTGGCATCAGATTCACAGCTCAACACTGATCTCAAGTCTTTCTTAGTTAATGGCCTACGGATACAGTGATGGGCAGTGTAATTGGAAATTCGGGTTTTCAAAGTCACAGGAGGCAGAGCTAGACAGACCTCTGTGGATTGGAGTGGCCTACCTAGTGAATTCCAGGCCATCTGTGGTTACACAGTGAGATCCTGTCTCAAATTAAAACATAAAACAAGACTCATAGGAGATTCTTACCTGCTAGGGATGGTAGGGTTCTAATTCTGTGACCAGCAAGGGAAGTCTTTGTTTTCTCCGTTTGGGTATTTATTACTGTGTACAAGGTGATCCGACACCTCTACAACAGGGCTCACTAGACTTTCCTCCCTGTGACCCCAGTACATCATACTTTGCTTTGTTTCCAAAAAGTATAGAATCTCGCATTTCTCACACCTACGAAGTCCTTCCTTTTCCTTTCCCATTTTATTGTGGACAGGCTTTTGTTACCAGATATCAAGTTACATTGCATGAAATAAATAGTTTATGTAACTAAAATTCGATATAAATCTCTTGGTGACTAAAGCTTTCAGTAAGCAGTACCCCTCTTCCTAGCCCTCTCAAAGCATTTGCTCTATTGTCTTTGTGCAAATGTTTCCTGAGTCCCCTTCTCCTGTCCCTGGCTTCTGAGGCTGTGTCAGCAGACCCAGCTGCAGGTTCAGCTTTGGGAGGCCTGTTCACAACACTTGAGCCCTTGTCTTTGATGTCCCCTCTACATCCACTGATTGCAGGCAACACTGTGACCTTAGTGCTTAGTTACTGTAAGAGGTGAGGAAGGTCTGCTTTATGGTGAATGCTGACTTTTACAAATGAAAATTCTGTAACACTCTGCAGGGCTGTGAGGCGACCACTCCCACGGAGACGTTCTTGCTGTCCTCATTGGTCGGCTAAATACACAAGCAGGGTGCTTTTTGATACTTCAGAAGCATAAAGTTCTAGTTCCCTTATACTTGTGTTTCTGTTCTCTATTTTTACAGAAATTAATTAATTGCATTGAGCCAATTTTTATCCCTGAAAGTATTTTATTGATTTTGTATTTCACTATCACAAAATGTGTCTAAAAGGAATGTTAACTTCGTACCACTATTATAAACAGTATATCAGTGATAACATTATGGGTGGAATATTTCTAAAATATCAGCATAAAACATAGAATACTGTTTGTATGTGAGTGAGGTGGTCCTGGTACAGTTGGACTGGCACATCTAAGTGACCATCTCCACCTGCAAAAATGATAGTGGAATTTAGGACCATTATGTTTCTTTAATAAATACTAAGATTGAGAAACCCTTTGCATATTAATAAACAGATGGGAGTAGGAGTTTGTGGGATTGTTAATATCTAGGATTGTCATTCAGTTCTTTGTCCCTTCTCAGCTATATGCCAAAAATTAGAGTACATTATCAAAAATAATTTGTTATGATCTATAAGCTGACAAATCAATTAGGACTTCTTCCACTGTTTGTATAAACAGAACTTTGGAAAACTTATAGAGAGGGCTTTGTTCCCTTTTATTCCCAAGATGTAGGCCTTGTGGTCTGGGGATGTTACAGGAGGCTCTCCCAAGTTCTCCCGTCCGCACCCACAAACTTCTTTGACCCGGTGTTACCCAGCCCTTTAGAAAGGATTCAGGAAACTTCCCCTGGAGGCATACTTTTACCAAGTTAGTATTTTTGATGAAAGTGTTTTGTGTTCCCTTGGGCTCTGAGTTGTGTTAATGATTTTTCTACCACTGTGACGGGTGATGTGATATGAACATGAAGGACAAAAGATTGGCCTGGGCTTCTGGTTCCAGAGGCTTTAGTCAGAGGCTGACTGTAACCTTGACATGAGGCAGAGTGTCATTGTACTTAGAGGGAGTGGCAGAAGACACTGCTTTCTCAGGGTAGTTAGAAAACAGATGAGAGGGGTCAGGGACAGGACACGCTTGGAGGACTCTCTTCAAGGACCTGCTTCCTTCGTTGGTATCATATGCCACCAGTCCTATGTGCTGCTACCAGGTTCAGAATGCACCAGTGAAATCAGAGTTTTTATGTCCCTGTTACCTCTGGCTGATGGTAGTCACCTGCCAGTGACAAAGCCTTCAACACAGAGCCATAACCACTTCTGTCAATCTGCACATGTACTTCACTAGGTAGAGAATGGGGAAAGATGGGAGCTTAGCCACACCTGCCTTGCTGTAAACACTGACTCAAGACACATCCCACCACCTCCAGAGTAGCATGATCTGAATCAGAATCTCTCCTCGAAGAACTGTCAGAAGTCATCCTAGTGGGACACAGCTCCATAGCTGAAGTGGGGGAAGGTATGGAGAAGTAGATAAGTGGTACCTTGCCTAAAAGAGGCTGCGCCCAGACTCCCTGATAGCAAGCTCTGAGGGCTTTCATACTTAGGGACAAAAAGAATGTTTACAATAATTCAGGGTGGGAGGTGTGTATGTTTACTTTTTAAATGATAAGCCTGGCAGGGCCACATGGCTGGCCCAGGCCTGCCAGAGCTGAGAGGAGAGTGAGCGCACATGGGTGGGATATGGAAACAAATACCAGGTGAAGACTGTGGCGTGGCACTGGCAGCCAGGGCTTGCCTTCCACGTTTCCCCAGCACTGCAACTCATCGCCCCTCAGCTCAGAGCCATGCAGCCGTCCCTCAGTGTCCTTCCTTTTCCCTGTAGCTTCTCACGTGTTCTCTCGCCTGCTTTCCCGTTGGTAGTACTAAGGTGTCCATGCAGTTGGCTCCACACCCAGACACTTTTCCTGCCTCGCTGTCTTCCACGTGCCCTTCACGTGTCTGTGAGGATCGAGGTGAGGCAGCTGCCGTCAGAACAACTTTGTTTCTAGAGCGCCTTGCTGTGCGTGCTCTAGCCTTGCTGCTCAGGGCACTGCCAACAGTGCATTCGATGGCAAGGTCATTTAGCCAGTGACAAGCCTTAGACCATGAATCACTTACAGGAGTGAGTCCCCAGCTGAGTGGCACTAGTTAGAGCATGGCAGGTGATCTTCCATGGCTCTAGATGGAAGGGATGTGTCATTACCACAGTCTTCATGCCACGTGGAGAGAGGATCCGGGGCCAGGTTGACCTCACACTTGCATCTTCCTAAGGAACAGCCAAAAGTGCTGCTTTTCCGGACTGTTCATAAGAACCCAGAAGCCCACAGAGTGCCTGGGTCACACACTGCTTGTGAGTGGCTGCCTGAGTGACAGGGTAGACAGATTTAGCAGACACCCAAGGTTTCTGTCCATAACCCACATCTGAGCTATTTGCACAGATAGATCTGAAGCTGGGAGACTTATCGTTTAGAAAATGGCTTTGACTTCAGCAGAGCTCAAAGCAGCCTTGCATATGGGTTGTGCATGGTGCTAGAATGAAGGGATGGCCTTCCTCCTCGGTCTCTTCCCAGCCCATCAGCAGACAAGCAGTCTCAGATAGGAGTGTCTTCAATTGCATCACTGGGGCTTGCTTATGTGCATGTATCAACTTAAACTCCGTTTTGCTAGGTCACAAGCTAGAGTTGCCTGGAATAAATATTTAATTTTTCCATCTGACTGTAGCTCAGTGATAAAAAGTGTTCCAGCTAATATCTCTTCCTGAAGCTGACCTTTGGCATACAAGTTTTCCTATTACTGGGACATAGACACATGCTAATTTGTTTATATAATAGCTAAGGGATGCCACAACCAGGTTTGTATGCTGGATTCGAAGAAGCAACAGTGCATTTGAATTACCAAGGACTAGGAGGGATTGGGGGGGGGGGAGATGTACATTGTGTAGCTGTTTTTATTACCTACTTAAGGCATGGTAAGTTTTAGAAAACAAAGTAAGTGTAAGATTATTTTTAATTAACTCCAGACAGTGGAGGAAATAAACTTGCCATCCAGTTGGCATGCTTTAAAATAGCTTGCTGTGTGCACTTGAGAGAGGTCAGGGCTGTTTTCATGGCCATCTGGAGTGTGTGCACACGTTTCTCTCTGCCCCCCATCCCCCAGAGTGTGTGTGTGTGTGTGTGTGTGTGTGTGTGTGTGTGTGTGTGGTCTCACACTGTATCCCTGGACCAGACTGCCCTTCAATTCCCAGAGATCTACCTGCCTCTACCTCTGAAATGCAGCTTCTCCTTAGTCTCTTTTATTTGGCTAAAATAGTGGCTTCCCATTTTCTTGAATGTTGACCTTCTGAGTCCCTGTAATAAAGATGTGTTTTAATGTGTTAACGAGTGTAAACTCTCCGACCCCAGTCATCTGTTTATTCAGTGACAGTGAAAATTTCCTAATATCTGTAGTGCTTTTCCAGGAGCTGGCAGCAAGGGAGGGAAAGATCTAGAGTTGAACTTACAGGTAAAGTCATCCGTCATTGCTTTAATAAATAAAACCTTTTAAATCGTTTAAGATAAATCTGTCATTCACAACACAGGAAGAGAGCTGAACTAGAAATAGCCAATCCATAACTCATTCTTTTCAATGGTCATGGAGCACTGCTATGTCAGGGGTGGGTCACCCTGCATCCTTGGTGTGTAGACCCTCCCAGATGACTTAAGGAGCCCTTCCCTCACCCTCCAGCTTCCTAAGCTTTGAACCATGAGCTGTGCGAATGGCTGGGCGGCTGATTCCCAGCACCTTGCATCCATGAAGCCATGGAGGATTTAAGGTCCTGTGCCTGTTGCTAGTGATGATGCTAATAATTTGCCAGCATTTATTGCTCACTCAGTGTGTCTGGCCCAGCCGTGGGTATTTTATGTGAATTAGTTCATGTAGTATTTTCAAACCCTATTGAGTTGTTCAGTGACTTTTGTCCCACTTTGGGATGAAAGTGTAGGGCTCTGATCTAGATGTGGGGAGCTTTTTTCTTCAAACTAGTTTTTCCTTTCTAGAAAGTACATATAATGTAAAGTTTACCACCTTAAGGGTGTGTGTGTGTGTGTGTCTGTCTGTCTGTCTGTCTGTCTGTCGTGTGGTGGGGCGCATCTGAAAACGTGCATAGACCAGAGATGTCATGGAGTAGAAAGTCTTCTCTTAACACTCTGTTCTTAATCCCTAGGGAAGGATCTCATGCTCTGAAGCCAGACCTCAGGTTTTCTTAACTAAACTGGAAGCCAGTGAGCTCCAAGGACCCTCCAGGGTTCATGCCCTGGGAGCTGGTGCTGTGGCCGCTTTCTAGGACCCCAGCTTGGTGTGTGTGCTGGGATCCCAACTCCAGTCTTTAGGATTGCAGTGCAAGCTTCACTCTGCCAAGATCTCTCCAGCCCACTCTAACCATTTCCTTCCAATGTGTTTGCAAAGATTTTGGTTTTTGTTTATTGGTGTGTGTGTGTGTGTGTGTGTGTGTGTGTGTGTGTGTGTGTGTGCTCGTTCATGTGCGTTTGTGGGACTCGGCTTATTACAAGGTGCTGGATGTGAACTGCAGTCCACATGACTAAGCAGTAAGTGCTTGACCACTAAGTCATCTCCCCAGCACCGCCTGGCATTAAGTACAGACACAAGGCCAGGTTCTCTTCATTGCCACCCATCACAGAACTTGAAAAGCACTAACCACTAGCAACAGTTGCTCTTCCCTGGGCCCTGGCTGTCCACTCTGTTCAGAGGCCACACTTCTGTCTTTGAAGGCATGAGTGGACTATTTGTGTCCAATTGTGAGCCCTTGCTGTGGCACTTCGTCCACCCACCACCTCCGTCACAGCTCCCTTCCTCCATATTGACACTGATGTAAATGTCAGTGATGGTTGTAAGGTGTACCAGCTTCTAGAGGGTAAGATTATCAGCCTCTATCCTCTATCCTCTGGACTTGTTAGGTATATGTTGGTTAATATATTTATTTTTAAAATTAAATTTTAATTATACCATTTTCCCCTTCCCTGTCCTCCCATGTCCCTCCCATGCAACCCATCCCTTGTTCTCTTTCAAGTTTATCTGTTTATCATGTCTCTCTCTCTCTCTTTTTTACTTCTGATAAGAAGTGCAATATGTATTCTTTTTAGGAAATGTGCACACTAAGTGAGCAGTAAATGCCAGATCTTACAGTTTAGCAAAAATATGTACAATATCTCTCCTTTCTCCAAAAGTATGCTAATATCCCATAAATAAAATAAATACATTTAAATAAATTTAGCCTACTACAACACAGAAAGCTTGAGTGGAGGCCAGGGAAGCCATTCTTGGGCATGGAAAGGTGGCTCAATAAGAGCATTGGCTACTCCTGCAGACGACCTGGGCTTGGTTCCTAGAACCCTCGTGGTTACCTCTAGTTCTAGTTCCGGAGGATCTGGTGCTCTCTTTTGGCTCTGTGGGCCCCAGGAATGCATCTGGTAAGCATGCATACATGTAGGCAAAACAACACATGAACTTATATTTAAAAATAAAAAAGCATGCTTAAAGTGTACCAATAAAACAACACACGCACATATATTTTTTTAAAAAGCATGGTTAAAATATTCCAATAAAATAACACATGCACATATATTTAAAAATAAAAAGCATGGTTAAAATAAACCAATAAAACAACACATGCCCATATATTTTAAAAAGCATGGTTAAAATATACCATTGGTACTTACATTCCTTAAGTTTGTTTCATAATTTTATATATAATTATATATTTTATTAATATTTAGTTTTATTTAATTATATTCAAATATAGAATAATTGTTATCTAATTGTATATGTTTATATTTGCACATTTGTATTTCTTTGTATAATTTTATGTGAATAAAATGTATTTTCAGTATAAGAATTCAAATAAATTTATATGATTTCCATATGCTCAAAAGAATTTATATAGCTGAAGATAGCCATTGTTGTCTTCTTGGTGTTCCAGCCCTGTAGTGTGTCTGTGCAAATATATATGTAACAAAAATTAAACTACCTTTCTTTTTATGTTGTTTTGTAAATTGCCTTTTCAGGCTTAAACACTTTTTTGTTTTTTAGAATGAGAAAAATCAACAACTTTTGAAGTATAAATAATTGATAACTACTCAAAGTATTGTAAATCTAAAATGCTAACACCTGTTAAAAATCAACTGTCTGGTATTTTCTATAATAATTTTCTTCTCTTGGGTCAGCATACTCTTGTCTTAGGTGGTGATAACTGTGTTTTCCATCAAAGAAAACCAGAAAGCTAAGTTCCTTAGATACGATTAATGAAAATTTGCTCTTCAAACTTTATTTCTTAAATTCCTTTATTTTTTTTTTTCAGAACAGTTTTTGGTTTGTATAAAAATTGTTGAAATTACAAGAGTTGTCAGAGTTCCTCTGTTGGAACATCTGCACAGCATATTCTGGTTAGCATTCCTCCCTAAAATAGTCCATTTATACAACTGATGGGCACATTGTAATTCCCAGCTGTAGCGGGTATGGAGGTCATCCCTGGTTGTCTTATTTTTGAGTTCTGACAAGTGTCTGTCGTAGCATGTGCATGATACACTGTGCCCCACCTTCTTATATACCATCCCACTTTGCAGCAGTGTTCATACCTTCTCTTAGTGGTGGGGATCACAGTTGATAGCCTTTTCAGATCGGCAGCCTTCATTCCTGCCAGTTCAAGTTACTCCCATGTCTTTCCAGAGCTTGCTTGCCCCTTTCTTTTTAGTGCAATCTTCTCCAACTCTGAATTGCCTGTTCTCTGTTGTGTACCATTAAACACACCCTTGTCCCCAAGAAGCAAAGTAGTCTGGTGAAAGCTGCACAGGAGATGGTGCCTGGTGACAGCCACTTGAGAAGTAATAAACTTGGGGTGAGAGGAATGGGTTGTCAAAGTGCACCAGGGCACAAACACTTGCAATGTGTCCTCCTTAGGGGTGACATCCAGGGTATAAGACACTGTCCTGGGACCGGAAAGTAGCTCAGCAGTTCCATGCAGTTGCTCTTCCAGAGGACTCGGGTTCAATTCCCAGCACTCACATGGTGCTTTACAACCATCCATAACTCCAGTTCCAGGGAATCCAGTGCCCTCTTGTGACCTCTAGACACCAGGCATACACATACATGTATACATACATACATACACACACACACACACACACACACACACATACAGGCAAGCAAAATACCCCAACACACTCACATATACTCACACTCTCACACACACTCATATATGCACACACACATGCACACACTCATACATGCACACATACATGCACACACACACTCACACACTGTTCCTTTTACCGTAAGTTGTTATTACTCAGCCTGGGTCAGATAAGCTGATCAGTACTCATAAGACAGAAGACCGTTATCGAACATGATCAAATGTGAGCATTGAATTGGCATACTCTCATGTCTGAAGGAAGAGGAAATGGAATGTCTGAGGATGAAAGTTCTGAACTGGGCCTGGACATCTGCTAGGAAAGTTTAGTGAGGAGAGCAGGGCCGTCTAGGTTACCAGTGTCTACAGGGATGCTTTTATTTCATGCCCGAGGCAGTGGCATCATAGACACTCAGTTAAGTATTTGTTGATGAAAGTGAACATGACTGAGTGAAGGGGGAGCCTACATTTCTACATTTCTACCGTGGATGCTGAAAGGTCTGGCTACTCCCGCACGAGTAGAGTATGGATTGCCCTACCGTCAGGAGACAATTTGCTCCATAGTATTTGTTAGCATTTCTCCTGAGCATGTCTGTGATCTAGACTCTCCATAGAGAAGTCTACTTGAAGCTAGATTAGCCTGAGTTATAGAAGATACACGATTTACACTTTGTGGAATATGTCTATGTTAAGTCTTTAGAATTCAGTAATGTGTATGCCGTTTACCGATGTGTCCAGAGCTGGTCTTAGCGTTTTGGAAACACTGTGCTTTATGTTATATACTGTTAGCATCATCACTGAAGAAACTGGCACGAAGTTGAACTTGGCCAAAATTAGAGTTAACAAATGAAGCCCAGTGTTAGGTTGATCTGATTTGGTGGAGGAGCGTGGGAGCAGTGCACAGAGTTGAGGCCAGGCTTCTAATGGCATAGAAGACTCCATATAAAATCTTTCTCATACACAGACCTGTATATGTGTACATGTGAATACACACACCTTTGTCTACTACACAGATGTGTGTGTACATGTGAATACACACCTCTGTCTACTACACAGACTTGTGTGTACATGTGAGTACACACCTCTTTCTGAAAGTGTGCTTGAGCACTTTTCTCTGGGATAAGGTAGGAAAAGAAAAGGAAGAGACACTTTTCAGATTTCAGTGTGTGTGTGTGTGTGTGTGTGTGTGTGTGTGTGTGGGAGAGAGAGAGAGAGAGAGAGAGAGAGAGAGAGAGAGAGAGAGTTTTGAAGTATAAATAATAACTACTTAAAAGTGATATGAATCTAAAATACCAACAAATGTTACTAATCAACCGTCTGCTATTTTTCTGTAATGCCTATTCTATTGGGCAGTGTGCTCTTGTCATAGGTGAGAGTAACTATTTTCCATCAAAAAATACATTTTACTCACATAAAATTATACAAATGTGCAAATATAGCATCTCAATTTCCAGAGAAAGAATTTGGATGTCCTATTGTATTATTTTCTGTTTTATTCCCTTGAAACAGATTTATTTTAAAAAAAAACAAAAAAACAAAAAACAAAACAAAACAACTGAACCTGGAGCTGGACTGGCCCTTAGCCAGCCCCGCTGATGTTTCTAAGCGAGACTTCCACAGCCCTGGGATTACAAGTATATGCCCAACCGCACCTGGCTTTTAACAAGGTGCTGGGATTTGAACTCAGGTCCTCATATGAGGGGGTCCTTCTGGGTGTCAGGGAAGCAAACCGCACAAAGAGATAGTGCGGTTTGAGAGTGAGAACTCAGTACAGACTGACGTCATTAACCTGGACCAGACTTCAGGGAGTCTAATGCCAGGTACCGGTTAGTTGTCAGATTATTTACAGCAGCACAATTTGGGAAAGGTTTCCAGGTAACAATCAGCCCTGTCATCCAATGTCAGGTGCGTGGTACAGCTTAAGGTGTGACTGTGTAGGAGCTCCTCCATAGAGTACATGTGACAGCCAGAGGCCTAGAGTCTGCTGTGCTCTCAGACCAATAGCATAAAGGTCAGCACAACGTCAAGTACATGTGACATCCCCACTAAGGCTGGGAAGGGAAGAGTCTGAAATAATCACTCTGGGGAGTTATGTGAGGTCTCTCGGCACAGATAGCGAGAGGGTCACCAGGTTGTTAGCCACACTCAGCTTTCTAGATGGAATGCAGGTGTTTGCTTTTCTGTGCCCCACTAAGGGACAGCCCTGCGTGATTAACTGATTACTGTGCCCTGTTCTCCTAGCTGCTCTGTGCATGCAAGGCCCTCTGCATTTGTGTGGCAAGTGTTCTTACTCTGCACTTGTGTTTTAGAGCAAGAATACCATATGTTGTACTTTTTGAAGTAAAGCATATTTCCAAGTTAATGAAGATCCTGGCACATCTTAATTAAAACAAGGCATGGTGGTTCTACTGTCTGTGACTTATACCCAACAGTGACTCTGGGCTTAATAAGATCTTGGCTTTGCATGGCTGAACCTTCTTTTCTTTCTTATTATAGATTTCTTTTTTTCTTCATTGCCTTTGTGAAACTAGAAATATTATCTTTAATGTGTTAAACTGTTACTCGTCTCTTCTCCATTTTCTGGCTGTTTTTAAATGCAGTTGATGGCAATTATATGAAGTTATATAAAGGCAGTTGTATGAAGGCTATGTGTAATTTTAATTGTATAAGCCAGTAAGAAGCAGATGTAAAGACGAGTCAGAGTTGAGTCTGGTGGCGTTTGTCCTGGATTGCACCTAGGACTGTCCACCTGGCCTGATCCCCAAGGAAGCATCGGACAGTGATGAGAAGAGTTTGGAAGGAAGTTGTCACTTGATGAGTTTTTGAAGGTGCCCTATGATGACACTTGGGCACCTTTACATGGTAAACTGTAGAAAGCTGGTATCTCCATGTGAGAGCATTGTCCAGTGTGTGCCTGGCAGAGGGAATGGAGAAACATTTCATAAAATAGAGCCTTCTTAAGTCACCCCACATTTATGTGTTGGTGCTCAGAAACACCGGTGTCAGCCAAACATGGCCTCAAATTTAGAAATTCTGCATAAACGTGGTGTATATGATTGACTCTTAACAATATGAATGCGAGCCAGCAGCCAGCTGTTTGGGTTAAGATCTCTGCTGTGAACCAAGATGGCCTGTTGATCCCAGGACCCACACACTGGAAGAAGAAAACTGACTCCTATCTCCTCCTATACCCTGTGGCACAGACACAGATACACACATGCCCTGACATGATAGATAAATAACAAACAAACAGATAAGGTTTTTAAAGATGAACTTAGGTCTTATGGGTTTGTTTAAGCTAACAGTGATTCATGACTCAGGCAGTTTGAGGTCTCACTGGTCAGTATTGCATGAAAAGAGTTGGAAGGAAAATCACAGAAGGTTGTCCTTGCTGGAGAGAGACAAAGGAGACGTAATCTGCATCCTAGTGCTGATCTGACGAGGTGTGCCACGCTCACCATTAAATGGTGTACTCCGTGACGCCATGAAGGATGTCAGGGTAGTCTCTATTTCCTTGTACCGCTAGATACGCCATAGTGGAAGATGTTTGTAAGGATTCATGAAGCTGAGCTGATTTTAATTAAATTGCTTGAGTTGAGCTTTTCTGTTGCTTTTTGGGGGACACGTTATCTAAAGCAGCAGCAGCAGCAGCAGTTTTCTGTGGATAACACTGATAATAACAGTTTTGGTTTCTTCCTAATAGGAACTGTCCAAGATCACGATGCCAGTGATATTTAACGAGCCTCTGAGCTTCCTGCAGCGGCTAACTGAATACATGGAGCACACGTACCTCATCCACAAAGCCAGTTCACTTTCCGATCCTGTGGAAAGGATGCAGGTATGTGCAGGTGGGGGTTCAGCATTTGGGATGTAAATAAATAAATAAATATTACACTGTGGAGAGAATATCTCCTGGCTGTATGGATGTGGTGTCTGTTGATAATAAATCTGATGGCCTCTAGTCTAGGCAGTAAATAGAAGATGGGACCTCTGGGAAGCAGAAGGGATTCTGGGATAGCGGCAGGTGAGAGATTCACCTGGGAAGACATGATAAGACAGGTGCATAGTATCTGAGCACAGATAGTCAGCCATGTAGCAGGATGTGGGTTAGAGTAAAGTCATGCTCTAGTCAGAGACCTAGCTATATGGCCACGGCGTTTGTAAATGTAAAAAAGAGGAGGAGAGAAGATGAGGAAGAATAAGAAGAGAAAAATGAGGAAGGAAGGAAGGAAGGAAGGAAGGAAGGAAGGAAGGAAGGAAGGAAGGAAGGAAAGGAAGGAAAGGAAGGAAAAGAGAAAAGAAAAAAGAAAAAAGAAAGTCTTTTGTACCCAGTCCCCCTGGCAGTCCTCTGGGGATGGTCACTGTAATGAAGACTGAGGGGAATTTCAGGAGCTGCAGAAGTGGGTCATACAACCACACTTGACTCCTGGAAGCTCTTTCTTTCTTTCTTTCTTTCTTTCTTTCTTTCTTTCTTTCTTTCTTAATTTTTTATTAGATATTTTCTTTATTTACATTTCAAATGTCATCCCCTTTCCTAGTTTCCCCTCTGAAAATCCCCTATGGCCTCCCCCCTCCCCCTGCTCCCCAACCCACCCACTCCCATTCCCAGTCCTGGCATTCCCCTATACTGGGGCATAGAACCTTCACAGGACCTAGGGCCTCTCCTCCCATTGATGACTGACTAGGCCATCCTCTGCTAAATATACAGCTAGAACCACAAGTTCCACCATGTGTTTTCTTTGATTGGTGATTTAGTTCCAAGGAGCTCTGGGGGTACTGGTTAGTTCATATTGATGTTCCTCCTATGGGGCTTCAGACCCCCTTCAGCTCCTTGGGTACTTTCTCTAGGTCCTTCATTGGGGACCTTATGCTCTCTCCAATGGATGATTGTGAGCATCCACTTCTGTATTTGCCAGGCACTGACAGAGGCCCTCAGGAGACACCTATATCAGGCTCCTGTCAGCAGGCTCTTGTTAGCATCTGCCATAGTGTCTGGGTTTGGTGGTTGTTTATGGGATGGATCCCCAGGTGGGGCAGTCTCCGGATGGTCGTTCCTTCAGTCTCGGCTCTGAACTTTGTCTCTGTAACTCCTTCCATGGGTATTTTGTTCCCCCTGGAAGCTATTTCCAAGTCTTCAGTTAAGAAAGTACCATGTGGTAATTGGGAAATCTACATTTCTTATTGCAAACTTTATTGAAGATCTTCTCCAAAATTTGGAATACATAGTCACTATAACATTTTTATGCTGGAACAATGTTCCAGTATGTATATTCATAAGTGCTCAAGTAACAAGAAGTGTTTTTAATTTCCAAAATAAAAGATGTTTGCATGGTGCACATGGATGGTAAAGCACGGGCCAAGCTCGGCAGATGCACTTCTTCTAGATAAAGCAATGTCTTTCTGTTCTTCCATCCACATATCTGGTTTTTAACTTCATTGGTATCTTAGCCATGGTTTCTGTTGCTGTGATAAAATACCATGTCCATAGAAATCTTGGTGAAGAAAGGATTTATTTCAGCTTACGGTTCCACATCACAGTCCGTCACTAAGGGAAGCCATGGTAAGAGTCTGCAGGCAGGAGCTGATGCAGAAGCCATGGAGGGTGCTGCTTAATAGCTTGTCATGGCTTGCTCAGCCTGCTTTCTTTTAGAACCCAAGACCACAGCCCAGGGATTGTCTCACCCATGGGCTGGGCCCTCCCCCATCAATCATCAATCAAATGCACCACAGGCTTTCCCATATGCCAGTCTGCTAGGGACATTTTCTCAATTGAGGTTCCTTCTTCCCCGATGACTCTAGCTTGTGTCAAGTTAACATAAAACTTAGTCAACAAAATTGGCTTTTGCACCAATTAAGTTGTTTAGTTTTGTATCTTTTTCCCCAATTCTAAATGGATAGTTGGTGCATCTTTAACTGAATATGTAGACTTTTTCTTTGTCATTAGTCTATGAATGAAATAATTTTTACACTGAGTTAGATACTATAGTAACTAGAAAATAATATAATATATACAAAAGGATATGTGTAAATTAAAAACAGGGGCTATGCCATTTTTATAAGGTTTGAGCATCCACTGAGTTTGACATTTGAAGTGAGTGAACCAGCTCCACTGAGAGACAACTGTGATTTAAAGTTTTTTAAAAAGTCAACATATTAGAAGTGATTGACTTAAAGGGGTTTTTGAAAGTCCTTGGCAGAATTGTAGCATCTCATAAAAGCCATGTCTGAGGGTAGCACTGTAGGAGGAGATCTAGGAACTTTCATTATGAGTATACAAGCTTCTACAGTAACTTTAAAAGCAACATTAAAAATCCAAACTAACCAAGCCTCTCAATAATTTGTTAGTTACTGTCTTCTGTGCCACTTCCATTCCTGAGACCGAAAGCCTGGCTGTTAATAACTTGTGCAATGCTCTATTCCAGTGTGTGGCTGCATTTGCTGTGTCTGCTGTCGCTTCTCAGTGGGAGCGCACTGGAAAACCCTTCAACCCGCTTCTGGGAGAGACTTATGAATTAGTTCGGTGAGGTCTTCTGCTCTATTCTAAGTGGCTTGTTGAATGTATGTGACTTATATAGAGTTTTCAGTGAAGAAAAATGGGTATATTGAATGTCCCTAAACGATTATTTGTGTCTGGAGTACCTAATTATTTTGATGTCCATGTTTATGAAACTTCAGAAACTATCAAAAAATACAAAATAGACATGTAATATACACATTACAAAATAGATAGTTTACAAACTAGACATGTAATATACACATTACAAGATAGATAGATTATAAACTAGACATGTAATATACACACTACAAGATAGATAGATTACAAACTAGACATGTAATATACACATTACAAGTGTTTCAGTGTTCCCAGCTTCCTAGGATTAACTCTCCTCCATTTTTAGGTAGATAATATGCCATGTTCAGGGTTTTAGTGTTACTACTGCTGGGATAAAACACCATGACTAAAAGTAACTCAGGGAGAAAACTGTTTATTTCACTCACAGTTTATCAAAAGTAGTGAAAACAGGAGCTCACACAGGGCAGGAGCTCACACACACACACAGGTCAGGAACTCACACACATGGAACAGGAGCTCACACACACAGGACAGGAGCTCACACAGGGCAGGAGCTCACACACGTGGGATAGGAGCTCACTCAGGACAGGAGCTCACACACACAGGACAGGAACACACACACACACAGGACAGGAGCTCACACACACAGGACAGGAGCTCACACACACAGGACAGGAGCTCACACACACAGAACAGGAACTCACACACACAGGACAGGAGCTCACACACACAGGACAGGAGCTTAAACACATAGGACAGGAACTCACACAGGACAGGAACTCACACAGGACAGGAGCGCGCGCACACACACACACACACACACACATGGGACAAGAGCTCACTCAGGACAGGAGCCTGGAGCTGATGCAAAGGCCATAGAAGGGTGCTGCTTACTGGCTTGCCCTTCAAGGCTTTTTCGACCAGCTTTTTTATAGAACCCAGGACTACAAGTTCACAGTGAGCAAGTTGGGTTGGGCTCCCACATCAATCATTAATCAACAAGCCGTCCTACAGACTTCTACAGACCATTGTTATGGAGGTATCTGCAGTCAGGAAGCAGAGAGCAGACAGGAGGTGAAGCCAGCTATCAAACTTTCCAACCGGCCTCTAGTGATCACTTCATCCATTAAGGCTCCAACTCCTAAAGCTCCCACAACCTTCCAAAACAGCTGGGAACCAATGTTTCTAAAACACAAGTCTGTGGGGGACATTCCACATTCAGACCACAGCCCTAGTCTGTGTAAATCACCAAATCCGTATGACTGTTCTTTATTTTAATATGTACAATCAGCTCGCTTTCTAATGGCGTTGGACAGAGTAGCTTATGTGTTGTCCCTCATGTAAGGTCACACTATAATAAGGATAATATTAAAACACTTTTTCTTCATTGAACTTTTCCTAAACATTTTAACAAATTCAATGACAGTTAACTGTAACAATGCATTTTTCTTTTTTCTTCTAATCTGAAGAGATGACCTTGGGTTTAGGCTCATCTCAGAACAGGTCAGCCATCACCCCCCAATCAGTGCATTCCATGCAGAAGGGCTCAACAATGACTTCATCTTCCATGGCTCAATTTACCCGAAACTGAAGTTCTGGGGCAAGAGTGTAGAAGCAGAACCTAAAGGAACCATCACCTTGGAGCTTTTAGAGTGAGTACATGAAAGCCATTCTTCCTCATGTGGCCTCTGCACACACACCCCCGACCATGCCTGTCCAGCTGAGGAGCATGGAAGAAACAGTGTTATCAATGTATGCTTTCTGCCCCTGGGGGAAAGACTTCGGAAGCATGGCAGTAGCCACTGCAAAGCAGCCTGGTTGGTGCAAAACGTTTCATTGATGTTTAATGTGTGTGGATCCACTTAAGGTAGGTGCGATGAACGCAAAGGCACTTCTCACAAGACCAGCTGTCTGGTTCCCATGGTGCCCTTTTATTATTTTAAAGGATCTTTCTAAATTAATTCACCCTGAATTAGTGAGGTGACAATGATGTGACGTGTTGGACATTAGGTAGGTTGGGAACTCTCTTCTGCAGGATTAACTTTAAAGTCTAAAGCATTTCTAAATGAGCTCGTGTGTCCTCTGCCCACTCGAAACTGCTAACTAGGACTGGAAACCCTGACCGGGAGTCACAGAGCAACATTCTGGGTATTGAAGAGTCAGGGCCGACTGTCAGGGCAGACAGTAAGTCCTGAAGAGTCAGGGCCGACTGTAAGGATGGACAGTAAGTCCTGAAGAGTCAGGGAAGACGGTAAGGGCAGACAGTAAGTCCTGAAGAGTCAGGGCA
This sequence comes from Mus pahari, assembly GCF_900095145.1. Taxonomy (NCBI): domain Eukaryota; kingdom Metazoa; phylum Chordata; class Mammalia; order Rodentia; family Muridae; genus Mus; species Mus pahari. The sequence continues at coordinate 9,036,261 of NC_034604.1, read as the reverse complement.
GACGGTAAGGGCGGACAGTACATAAGTCCTGAAGAGTCAGGGCCAAGTGTAAGGGCGGACAGTAAGTACTGAACAGTCAGTCAGGGCTAACTGTAAGGGTGGACAGTAAGTACACCAGATTAGGAAGAAAAGTCAAACCCTCAAGACCAGCTTGTCAGTGAGATTCCTGGTTTTATATTTTTCTCCTTGCTAACAGTCTGAGCAGCAAATTGCAAAATGGTATTAGCGGCAGACAGAAGAGGTCCCAAGAGAGACCCTTTCTTGTCTCCTTAGAGATGCCTCACAGACAAAGTATCAAATTCTGGCTTGTTTTACCTCCTAACCTTTTCCCAAGCAAGTGTCTGGTCCTCTGTGCTCTCTGGTGCTCTCTGGTACTCGCTGGTGCTCTCTGGTACTCTCTGGTCCTCTCTGATCCTCTCTGGTGCTTTCTGGTACTCTCTGGTGCTCTCTGGTACTCTCTGGTGCTCTACGGTGCTCTCTGGTACTCTGTGCTTTCTGGTGCTCTCCAATACTCTCTGGTGCTCTCCGGTACTCTCTGGTGCTCTACGGTGCTCTCTGGTACTCTGTACTCTCTGGTGCTCTCCGATACTCTCTGGTGCTCTCTGGTACTCGCTGGTACTCTCTGGTACTCTCTGGTACTCTCCGGTGCTCTCTGGTACTCTCTGGTACTCTCTGATACTCTCTGGTGCTCTCTGGTACTCGCTGGTACTTATTGGTACTCTGCTCTCTGGTGCTCTCCGATACTCTCTGGTGCTCTCTGGTACTCTCTGGTGCTCTCTGGTACTCTGTGCTCTCTGGTGCTCTCCAACACTCTCTNTGCTCTCTGGTGCTCTCCGATACTCTCTGGTGCTCTCTGGTACTCTCTGGTGCTCTCTGGTACTCTGTGCTCTCTGGTGCTCTCCAACACTCTCTGGTGCTCTCTGGTGCTCTCTGGTACTTGCTGTTACTCTCTGGTGCTCTCCGGTACTCTCTGGTGCTCTACGGTGCTCTCTGGTACTCTGTGCTCTCTGGTGCTCTCCAATACTCTCTGGTGCTCTCTGGTGCTCTCTGGTGCTCTCCAGTGCTCTCTGGTGCTCTCTGGTACTTGCTGGTACTCTCTGGTGCTCTCTGGTACTCTCTGGTGCTCTCCGGTACTCTCTGGTGCTCTACGGTGCTCTCTGGTACTCTGTGCTCTCTGGTGCTCTCCAATACTCTCTGGTACTCTCCGGTGCTCTCTGGTACTCTCTGGTACTCTCCGATACTCTCTGGTGCTCTCTGGTACTCGCTGGTACTTATTGGTACTCTGTGCTCTCTGGTGCTCTCCGATACTCTCTGGTGCTCTCTGGTACT
>NC_034604.1:8999441-9033607 GCF_900095145.1 Mus pahari | reverse complement strand
ATACTCTCTGGTGCTCTCTGGTACTCTCTGATGCTCTCTGGTACTCTCTGGTGCTCTCCGGTACTCTCTGGTGCTCTACGGTGCTCTCTGGTACTCTGTGCTATCTGGTGCTCTCCAATACTCTCTGGTGCTCTCCGGTGCTCTCTGGTGCTCTCTGTTACTCGCTGGTACTCTCTGGTGCTCTCTGGTACTCTCCGGTGCTCTCTGGTACTCTCTGGTACTCTCTGATACTCTCTGGTGCTCTCTGGTACTCGCTGGTACTTATTGGTACTCTGTGCTCTCTGGTGCTCTCCGATACTCTCTGGTGCTCTCTGGTACTTGCTGGTACTCTCTGGTGCTCTCTGGTACTCTCTGGTGCTCTCTGGTACTCTCTGGTGCTCTCTGGTACTCTCTGGTGCTCTCTGGTGCTCTCTAATACTCTCCGGTGCTCTCTGGTACTCGCTGGTACTCGCTGGTACTCTCCGGTGCTCTCTGGTGCTCTCTAGTGCTCTCCGGTACTCTCCGGTGCTCTCTGGTGCTCTCTGGTACTCGCTGGTACTCTCCGGTGCTCTCTGGTGCTCTCTGGTACTCTCCAGTGCTCTCTGGTACTCTCTGGTGCTCGCTGGTATTCTCCGATACTCTCCGGTGCTCTCTGGTACTCTCTGGTGCTCTCTGGTACTTGCTGGTACTCTCTGGTGCTCTCTGGTGCTCTCTGGTGCTCTCTGGTACTAGGTGCCAGTCTCTGAAACTGAGAAAACTCTCAGCAGCTAGGAACCAATGGGGTAAAGGTGTGCAAACCAACTCTCACTGTGTTGACAGAGATGTCAAACCAGTGTAAGGGTGGAGGTGTGTCCTAAAGCACACAGTGGGGCCCATTCCTCTCCTAACCCAGTCCTTGCACTTGGCATTCATCCCAGGTGGCCCATCAAGGGCACAGAGGTGTAAGCACTGGGTGACTCTAGGCCCAGATCCCACATGGCATGGTGTGGGTCTGAGGAACAAAGGCTTTGAAAGTTGTAGTGATGCACCGAGGAGGGTCAGGACTCATGGTCTGGCGTTATGGTAATTGCCTCCACTCAAAACCAAAGTCAGCATTCTCCAGATTTAAAGAGAATAGCAATCTCTTAAAACTCAAGTAATTGACTTTACTAAGAAACTGGGGANAAAAAAAAAAAAAAAAAAAACCTCAACAGCTCACACTGAAAAGACAATGAACAGCCTCTAACCTCAAGATGACCCAGGTACAAAATTTGCATCAGTTAGAAGTTCTTGTCACTTCTGTGGCTGGCAATAAACGTGAGCACTCACATGAACAGAAAGGTATTCTATCAATACCCTTCAATAGAGGTGTTTGGGGGCTTATTAGTGCAAAAAAAAAAAAAACAGCAAAGGATATACAGTAACCAGGGCAGGCTCACTATTGAGTTGGGGGAAGTTGTAGGGGCTGGATGCTGAGGTAGCATAATGGGGAATAAGTCCAGTTTCAATTCTGACTCTTCCCGCTTACCTATAGGGAGTTTCCATGTAATAGAGCAAAGGCGAGAGAAAGAGGAGGAGGAGGAGGAGGAGGAGGAGGAGTGTGTGTGTGTGTGTGTGTGTGTGTGTGTGTGTGTGTATTCCTGTTCACATGTGTGTTCAAGTGCATGTATGTGGAGGCCAAAGGCTGACATCAGTTATCTTCCTTGGTCACTCTACTTTACAACCCAGAGCTCCCTGATTTAGCTAATCTAGTCAGTCAGCTCACCAGGGGGTCCCTTGTCTCTGCCTCCTGCACAGTAGAATAGTGGTCTTTGTGTGGGTGCTAGGACAGTCTTTACTCATTCTCATCAAGTGCTTTTGAACTACCTCTTAAGCCCTGGGTGATTCTGTAGGCATAAAGGAGTTGATTCTAAATTTATATGGAAAAGCAAATAAAACAGGACTAAAAATACTGACAGTTTTGAAAAGGAGCAAAAGAACTAAGAGATGCTCGGAGGTGACTGGATTCACAGCTATCCTGAGACTCCTTGCTGCTGTTATGTTAGTGGAGGTTGGGGGCTTGGGGTCCGGATATGAGCTCCACAGAGGTGTGGTCAGGGTGGATCATGGATTAAGAAAGGCAAACTATAACTTTTGGAAGAAAACAGAAAACCTTCTGAGTTTTAGGTAGAACTCTCTTTACAAACACAGTACAGAAAGCACAATACACAAAAGACTGACTTAAAAACTCGATTAAATTTATAGCTCTCAAGCCAGGCGTGGTGGCGCATGCCTTTAATCCTAGCACTTTGGAGGCAGAGGCAGGTGGATTTCTGAGTTCGAGGCCAGCCTGGTCTACAAAGTGAGTTCCAGAACAGCCACGGCTATACAGAGAAACCCTGTCTCGAAAAACCAAAAAAAAAAAAAAAAAAAAAAAAAAAAAAAATTATAGCTCTCAAGCCGGGCATGGTGGCGCACGCCTTTAATCCCAGCACTCGGGAGGCAGAGGCAGGTGGATTTCTGAGTTCGAGGCCANCCTGGTCTACAGAGTGAGTTCCAGGACAGCCAGAGCTACACAGAGAAACCCTGTCTCAAAAAACCAAAAAGAAAAAAGAAAAAAATTTTTATAGCTCTCTCTGAACTGCACTATTTAGCATATGAAAGATAAACTATAAACTATTGGAAATTATATACCTAATGAAGGGTTGGTGTCCAGAACATATAAAGACCCCTGAAATAATTATATATATGGCCCCAAAAAGTTTTTGTTTTCAAAGCAAGCGACATGTAGCATTACAAGTTTGGGGGTTTGACTTGGTTAGCTGGCTTGGGGTAAACTGGATGGACCTTTACTGGACACTGTCTCATGGGGCTGCATTTTGATTTTCTACCTCTCCACTTACCATTCATGTTGCACCAAACTTTGGAATAATACAGGTTGAATATTCCTTTTCAGAAAAGCTTGGGAAGACAGCTGTTCCATATTTAGGAGCCTTTGGATTTTGTAATAGCTATAGATCTTACCAGTTGAAAGAAATACTATCTGAAAGTCCAAGGTCCAGAATGCTATGAAATCAGAGGGGTTTTTGAGTTTTGTGTCAGTGTACAGATGTTTTGAAGGTTGAATTTTTGAATTAGGGATGTTCAACTTGTGTATAGTTTATTTTTTAAAACAATAAAAAAGGGTAGGCAATTCTTGTTTTACTATGAGTTAATATCAGTGAGGTGTGTGTGTGTGTGTGTGTGTGTGTGTGTGTGTGAAAGCCCATATGCATGCACACCTGTGGGTTTGGGTGAGTGCATAGAGGCCAAAAGCTGACACCGGGGTCGTCTTGTATTGCTGTCTATCCTATTTCTTGAGACAGTGCCTCTCACTGACTGGGACCAGCAAGGCCCTGGAATCTGCCTTTCCGGATGCTTCTGTTGCTGTGGTTACAGATGTGCCCTGCCACACCCTGCTTTCACACAAGATTAAACCCAGGACATCATGCTTGTGCGTTGAATGTCACTTGAAACAGACTCCTTTTTTAGACAAAATGACTCTCAACAATAATCTGGGTTTGGGGTTGTTTTTTAGCCACAACGAAGCATACACATGGACAAACCCCACCTGTTGTGTGCATAACATCATCGTGGGCAAACTCTGGATTGAACAGTACGGCAACGTGGAAATCATAAACCACAAGTAAGGCGCCCTCTGGCTGGCCCTTTGTGTACTCTTCTCTTCTAACAACCTGACTGCACAGCTCCCTAGCCAGTAGGATAGAGGACTTTCCATTTGTAATTCCTGCTAGCAGCTTTGTGTAGCACAGACTGAGCGGACCCTGGGAGGACGCTGGGAGGACCCTGGGCCTCCTCAGGGCTGCCTTCCAGTTTCAGCCAGCTTCCCATTGTGTTCACTTGGTATTACTGCAGGGCAGGTAAAGTGGGAGAACCAAGGAGGTATTGTGAGAAGTTAGTTTCAGATTCTGTCACTCATTGCTCTGAATGCTTCTGAGCTTGTCCTTGTGGGTCGTGCTGGTGCAGGGAAGGGATGGGAAGCCCCTCAGGTCTGGTGCTACAGAAAGTCAGCAGACAGTGGCTGTCACCAGAGAGCCATCGCTTACTGTTCTCAGCATTGCATAGTCATGGAAATTTACCTTCATCGTAGGACTGGGGACAAGTGTGTGCTGAATTTTAAGCCATGTGGTCTTTTTGGCAAGGAATTACACAAAGTCGAAGGCTACATACAAGATAAAAGGTATGGGTTCTTTTTTTGTTTGTTTGTTTAGCTTTGATTGTTTGTGATTATTTAGATATTAGTGTTAAGCTGTGCTGCGTGCTGGACTGGCATTCTAATAATAGTAAAGTCTTCTAAAGAAAAGAACTATTTCTTTTTTTTTAATCTTTTTTTAAAGATTTATTTATTTATTATATGTAAGTACACTGTAGCTGTCTTCAGACACTCCAGAAGAGGGTGTCAGATCTCATTAGAGATGGTTGTGAGCCACCATATGGTTGCTGGAATTTGAACTCAGGACCTTTGGAAGAGNAGTCAGCATTCTTAACCACTGAGCCATCTCTCCAGCCTGAAAATAACTATTTCTTTAAAGATTGTACATATAAAAAATATAGTAACACTTTATTACAGCATAACATAGGCTTAGCCGGCAACTTAACAAGCATTTCTCTTGATAGCAAAAAGAAGCTCTGTGCTCTCTATGGGAAGTGGACCGAGTGCTTGTACAGCGTAGACCCTGCCACCTTTGACGCTTACAAAAAAAATGATAAGAAAAACACAGACGAGAAGAAGAACAGCAAACAGGTAAGCACACTGCATGTGGTGCAGTCAGTGGTCCCTGCGTGGGCAGACCCTGCATGTGGGCAGACCCCGTGTGCAGTCAGTGGTCCCTGCGTGGGCAGACCCTGCATGCGGGCAGACCCCGTGTGCAGTCAGTGGTCCCCGTGTGGGCAGACCCTGCGTGCGGGCAGACCCTGCGTGCGGGCAGACCCCGCGTGAGCAGACCCTGCGTGCGGGCAGACCCTGCGGAGCCGCCTATCTCTGTATCAGTGCTGCTAACACATGAATTCTTCTTCCATCTTTTGCCTTTTTTTTTCTTTTTTCATTTTTCTTTTTCGAGACAAGAAGACAGGGTTTCTCTGTGTAGCCCTGGCTGTCCTGGAACTCACTCTGTAGACCAGGCTGGCCTCTAATTCAGAAATCTGCCTGCCTCTGCCTCCCAAGTGCTGGGATTAAAGGTGTGCACCACCACTACCCAGCTTGTTGCATCTTTTGAATGGAGAGCTATCTGTCCTGAGTGGAGAATGCCAGACCTGAGCTTCTAGTGGCTGTGGCAGTGTGTCACTAGTGTGTGGATTGTCCCTTGACTGGTGTCACTTGGGAAAGTGGGTTCCCTCCTGTCCCTGTGTTAGAGGTAGGTAAGCTTTCCTCACATCTGTAAGCGTTACCTGTCTCATGGTTCTGTTTCTACCTCACTGACACGGCACCACAGTTGAGGCCATCCTACACCATGCCACATGTGGCTGTTTGTGGAACATCTGTCTGAGTCCCAGGCAAGCACAAGCTGCCTGCCTGCCACAGGCCTGCTTTGGCATTCTGCAGGCTTGTATCTGCTTCCTGCAGTCCGAGTTGCTGAGAGCTAAAGAGAGATTGTATCTGTGGGGACAGGGGATGTTTGTTTGGACCCTAGCCAGGAGGAGCAGGGACTGTGGGTTAGAAGCCACCTCTGTCATCCACAAGCGGTGCGAGCTCAGATCACCTCCAGCTCTCGGCCTCTGAGGTCGACTCTAGAATGGGTGTTCTAGTAGCATGTTTTTGCTAGATGAGTGGAGTTCTTTGCTGGACTTTGAGGGTCTCAGAATACTATGCTCTGAGTTTAAAGGCCTTTTTGCTCCAAGTATGCCCCCTGTGTACCAGCCAGGCATTGTCTGATAGCTCACTCAATATGCAGGCGCTAAGTCCTAATCCAGATGCAGGCCCCAGACTCAGACCGGCCAAGCCATAAAGCCTTGTTTCTGTTTGTTTCTTCTTTTTAAAACATTCCTTCAGCTTTCATACTGAATGGTAGGGTTTCTTTTGGTGTCTCCACACATACATAGCAAGTATATGTCGTATTTCCTGCCTCGTCACCGTCTTTCCTTCCTATTTCCTGTTTCTTCTTGGCCTTCCTCCTTCTAAACAGTCCCACTTCCACTTTCATGGCGTGCATGTGTGTAACCCAGAGCATCCATCCGAGAGAAAGTGCTGACACACTTTCAAAGTCTGGCTGGTTTCATTTCATGTGAAAATTTCCACCTCTGTTCATCTCCCCATTAGTTTTTAGACATGAAGGTTCGAGAAGTCCCTGTTTTTTTCAGGGGTAGATGGCACGTTTGTTTGTGTGTGACTTCATACACTAGCTGTTAGCCTTGGGCCTGGTTGTTTTGTTTCTGGCTCGAGTGTGCACTTTGATGCGCCTCCCTCAGTTGTGAGTGCACAGCTCCTCATGTTCCTGCCTGCATGGAAACCTTAGTGGGATGAAGAAGGAAATGTCCCAGCCTGCATGACTGCAGCAGCACTGAAAGAGGACCTTGGTAATTGCCACTTCCTCGGCACGCGTGTCACCGAGCCTCATAGAGCGTGGATGGCAAAGGACTCTGGCCAGATTCTAGAAAATCCTCTTATGTTCCATTCTTTATAGAGAAGCAGCGTAACTCTCAAGTGTCCACCCTGGTCTGCTGTCCCCTGTCCTGGGTGCAGCTCCCTCCTCCCAACCGCTGCTGTCCCTGAAAGGTTCCCATGTCCTGGACAGCAGCATCGGCATCCCAGCGCCTTACCGTTTTCCCGCTGTCTGTTCATAAGGAACCTCAGCCAGAAGCTGTGGTTTTGTTAACTCGTGTTGAGGATTTTATCGCACCTTCTAAATCTTTGACTTCATTATGTTTTCTGTTATGATGCTAGTAGCTTCACATGAGTGAAAGCCCAAACATTGGCAGAGGCCAAAACATACAGTGCTTAGCAGAGCTCTGGTCCATGGGGAAGTAGGCAGAGGAAACCACTGGGTTCCTTTTCCAAAGAGCTCCTTTTGTCTGTGTCATTGAGGAAGCCTACTGGCTCTGTGTCATTGAGGAATTTTGTTAAGTGGCTCAGTGTGTAAAATTTCGTTCTCACATGTGTGCATGCACTGGCGTCTGACTCTCTCCTGTTTAACCGTGTCCCTGACTTTTAGGATGTAGCTCTCAGGTGGTCAGGCTGTCCCTGTAGCACTCTCTTCCCAACTCTGAGCATTTTGAACTTTTTCAGTAAATATTCATTATTTGTTTAAAAGACTAGAAGTTTTAAAAATGTAAAACACTATCGCAAAGAAAGCTGGTGGCAACAAGGGCTTAAACAGACACAGGGAGTGGGATAAGCCTGGAGTCCCAGACACCCAGCATGTGTCATTCACTCAGCAGGACACGGAGAGCGCCCCCAGGGGTCCTGCTCTCTTCTCCTGGGTTTGCCCACACGGCCTGTGACCTTAGCAGCCCGCCTCCCTCTTCGGTGGCTGTCCTCCCATCCGCGCCTGCTTCAGGAGCATGTGTTTGGTGGTTAACCCCAGAATCCCCCCATTATTCCAAGTAGCTGGAGGTCGGCAGCTGCCTTGCTGATTTGCATCGACAGGACTGGCCATGTTGCTTTGGAGGGTGTGGGATGCTCTTTCTGCTAATGGTTGAAAAAAAACGTGTAGGGGTAATTGACAACCACCATGGGGCTCCAGGGACAGCCCTGGGGACCATGGAAGCTGAGTCCTTTCCGGTTCTCACGCCCTGGGCTGTGTTGTGTGCCTACACATGCCTCAGTCTATCTGGCCTTTTGCAAAACTGCTTTTTGGACAGGGAGTTTCAGCCCTTCTGTGTGTGCTCTGAGACCTTGTTTAGTAGTCAGAGCACATAGTCGTATATTTATAACCTTGCTTGGCCTTCTAGACAAGCTCATCTGAAGAGTCTGATGAAATGCCAGTGCCAGATTCTGAGAGCGTATTCATTATCCCTGGAAGTGTGCTCCTGTGGCGGATAGCCCCGCGGCCTCCCAATTCTGCTCAGGTGAGCCCAGCCTGCTAAATAGAGTAACTACTTGATATCCAGTTTGCATAATGCCAGTCCACAGGCAGCAGAGCCTAAGGCCTTTTAGTTGTCCCCCCTGCTGCCTCCTGTAGGTCACATTTCCTCCTTATGCAGAGGGCTTGCTTTCTGTGAGCTGGAAGGGGTGCTAGATAGAGCATGGGGTGAGATGAACCCTTGTTAGACAAACTGACGCAGTTGGTCAGTGTAAACCCTCCAGACCCAGCAGCATGAGACTGTAATGAAGGAAACAGAATGCATGTTAGTATGCTACCCTGTGAGGTCTGCTGCGAGCTGAGTGTCCACGGGATAGTGCAGATTTCGATGGAGGCCTTTAGCAATGTCCTCTGAGAAAGGCTGACCAGCACAGCTGCCATGGGAGGTGTTGCTCCTGGAGTGGATGAGCTCTCCTGGGGCCTTCTCCCTCACCGTGGTAGGTGCTAACATGGTTACTTGGCTGTGTTTCAGATGTATAACTTTACCAGCTTTGCCATGGTTTTGAATGAAGTAGACAAGGAGATGGAGAGTGTGATTCCCAAGACTGACTGCAGGCTGCGGCCTGACATCAGAGCCATGGAGAACGGAGAGATAGGTGAGAAGACTGCCAGCAGGCCCTGGTACCCAGGCTCTCTTAGTTATCTGTTAAAATCTAGCACCTTTGCCTTTGAGTTTGGAAATCTGAGATCACCCTTACTTAAGCTCGGATTCATGAATGGTGCTCCCTCTGTTAGCTGCACTGCAGATGGCTTGGGATGGACCAGTCAGAGGATACTTAGCGACTTGAAACTGGACTCTCCAAACTTCACTATGTATTTGAAAATTCACGTTGCGAGCCTCCTAAGAGTATAGATTCATCTTCAGTAGCCCATTAATCCTTGAGAGGCTGTGGCTCCAGTCTAGTATTGGAAAGCACAGGACAATCTTGGACAGAACGGACCTCCTCCTCTAGTGTGTGTGGTAGCGGGCTTAAAGTTCCTATTGAGAGTAGCGGGCTTAAAGTTCCTATTGAGACTCGTTCTCGTTTGAGATAGAACAAAGGTATTTGGGCTGAAGGGAATCTCTGAGGTCTCATTCAGAATTTTCAATAATCTCACTTCTATTTAGTTTTTCTACTCAGCTCTCATTAAAGTGTTTTAACCTGACAGTTGTGGCCCTGACAATAAGCATATTGATTTTTTGTTAATGCAGAGGTATCTGGATGTTGTTTGATGAAAGCTCATTAAGTGCATGAATGAAATTCTCAAAAAAAAAGAGACATGACAGTGCCAGATGCCAACATTTCCTATGATTGGTCTGGAGTATCTGAATTTTTTGTCCAATTAACTTAGTTGATGCTGGGAGTTGATCCTGGGGTTTCATATGCTAGGTAAATACTCTACTATTGGGATAGATCTCTAGCCCTTTTTGTTTTTAAAATAAGGGTCTTACTAAGTTACCCACACTAGCCTTGAACTTATGATCTTCCTGCCTCAATTTCCAAATAGGTAAGATTCCAAACTGCCACCAATCTGCACTAGTGTATATCAGATTTTCTCTTGACTTTAGTACTCCGTGTGGCCAGTCTTGTCTGTAGTCACTGTTTTTAGTGCCATGCCCGGCATGTCCTACACTGAATGTGTTTTTCCTTGGCCTTTAGATCAAGCTAGTGAAGAAAAGAAACGGCTTGAGGAGAAGCAAAGAGCAGCCCGCAAGAACAGGTCCAAGTCGGAAGAGGACTGGAAGACAAGGTGTGTAGGTGTCAGTGTGTGTGCCCTGCTCAGGGTGTGAGTGTCGGGGGGGGGGGTGACACACTGGGCGCCACAGAGCAGGCTCCCGGGCTCAGAGGGTAGGATTTCCAGGTACATTATCCTAAAGTATTAAAATGAAGAGTTGTGTTTGTGACAAGGAAAATGACTTGAGAAGTTAAAACTACAGTGGTGACGGTCGTTATAGACATCTGCTGAGCACAGTTATCTTTTCCCCTTATCTGACATTCCTTCCACATTGAAAGGATTTCAAGTTCCATATTGAATACAATCTAGAGTTAGATTTGGGCATTTACTCATGTCTATATGTAAATTATAGGACCGTTCACATGTGCATATATCATGCATCATTAGAGTAGGGCCTTTTCCAAACTCGGGGATTAGACAGGAAAAAATATTTGGGGCAGTGTCAAATATCTGATGTTTTATTTGTCTAGGAGTTCCTTTATAGTCTTGTTTTATTTATTTATTGTTTAACTGTTCCACGATTCAATTAGTTCATTAATGTTAAAGTCAACATAGGCACAATGCTGCAAGCATTCTAGCAGACATGATAGTCACCTCACATCTGTTAAATAGATGTAGCAATGCTCTTATAGCATCTACCGTAATGGGTGTTTTGGATTTTTTCACATAATAGTTTTTGGAAAAGAATTTGTAATGTGTGTGTGTGTGTGTGTGTGTGTGTGTGTGTGTGTGTGTGTGTGTGTGTATGTATGTTTAAAACCCAGGCAGATGGCTGCTATGGTTGCATGAACGGACAAGGCCCCTCACTTTCCTGCCTGCGCACATCTGTCTCTTAACACTATAAATGTTAAAGCTTCTCCAAGTGCTGGATTGTTAGCATGGTCATACTTGGCTTGGCTCCTACATTTTAGAGACAAGGAAATGATTCAGGTCGTTCATTTCATATTTAGGACAGGTTAAAATGTTAAAAGCTAGGTATAGCCCAAGAATCTAAATTGAGACCCAGTAGAATCTGGACTGGATTCATTTCACTGGGTAGTATGTGGCATAGCAGATGAGGAAAACCATAGCCTTCTAACTCAATCCTGTTTGCCAGTGCTAATTTGGGTAACCAGCAACTGGGTAAGTGCTCTGGTGCTCAGCTTACCTGTCACAGGGGCTCCAGTCACTGTCACACTGTTGACAGCATCACAGATTGCCTCTCATGGATGATTACACATGGGACAGATCCCGTTTAGAACTCATTGCTAACTGCTGGAATTGTATTCCCTTTGGGAATAGTACGCATGTGTTCTCTGACTAAGACCACTAGAAAACTCACTTCTTTAAGGTCACTCAGAACATCCGTGACACACAGAGCCAAGTACTTAAATAGCAGTAGCCTGTGGTTTTTTGAGTCATTTGCCCTCTGAACTTTGTCCTTTCTCATTGACAGGTGGTTCCATCAAGGTCCTAACCCCTACAGTGGCGCCCAGGACTGGATTTATTCTGGCAGCTACTGGGACAGAAACTACTTCAATTTGCCTGATATTTATTAAAGTGCAGAGAAGTCAAGGTGTTTGCTAATCTAAATAAGTCTTAAGCTTAAGATTTTCAATGTTTTTCCTTGGTTTCTACTCCTATAATTTGTGTTTCACCCAATAGGGCAAGGCATCTGGTACACTGGGGATGACCTGAAAGAGAAGAGGCAGTGCTGCGCCACAGCTGCCCCCTCCACAGCTGCCCCCTTGGAGCCCTGCTCATGGCCAGTGAGAAACTGTTGGCTGCAGCTCCTATCCCCACTCTGCCGGAGATGGAAACCTAGTATAATACTCAGCTCTATGGGATTCTATAGTGATCCAATTGGATCACTAAAGTTATTTTGAATATTTTTATGCTATAATGCTTGAATATTTTAGGTGTAGCTTTGAAATGTTTAGGGTTCTTCTGTACAATGTTACGTGCTCAAATGTAGAAAATTGGTAAGATGGCCTTTTAGGGAAATTAATCCTCTCAATTTTACTTTCCTACCTCCTAGAGAGGGGGCAGAATTCCTGATTTGAAAATTCTAAACTGGAACAGGTATTTATTATCTTAGTGCTCTGAATTTATGTTCACATCTTGTGATCACTGTCATTAGACTTTATAGGGTTAACTTGTAGCAAAAATGCCCTAAAAATAGATTTTAATCAATATCATTATCTAATGACACACCTTTTAGCCTTTGTGGCAAGTGCCACAAAGAAATTAAGCTGCACTCATGTATTATAATCTAGGTAAGAGAAGGCCTTGTGCATTTTGAGTTTGCAAGGTACTGGAGACCTACTGTACAGTAGCTTTTCCCATGAATTGGGTAATCTCATAGTATTTATCCAACCAGTTCAGACTGAGATACTTGCCCTAAAGAGCCTTAGGTAGCTTCCAGTAAGTTATGTTGTCTTGAAGTTAACAAGTGTTATGATGCTAAATAAAGGCTTTAGAATATCAAAAAAAGTGTGAATGCTTTCAGAATTTCAGTTGATATTGTAACCTAATACTATCCTTAATTATCAAAGGTATTCCCGGGGTCAGTTAGCACTCCAGGACAATGTTAAGGAAGTTTGTATACCTGGTAAGCTACTAAAACAACAATGAAGTTTTATGCTTGCAGGAAGTTTATTGATACAGTTCACATGGTGACAAACTCCACCTTGAATGCTGAATCAGACAGCATCAGCATCTGTTAATGAAGAGACATAGAATCGTTTAAATATCTGATCTACATGCTCGGTGGTACTAATCACGGTTGCTGTGATTAAAATCATGACTATGCAATTGAAATACTGCCTCCCTCTCAGCCCCCCAAGATCACAATGGCTGAAAGCCACATGCCTGTCTGGCAGCACTTCATGTAAAGTGCCAGTCTTCATCCCTGGGGCACATGCTTACTCACCCCACTGTCTACACTGATGGGAGTGTGAAAAACTGAGTGATAAAACTGTCCAATTGTTCTTCCAGCTCCTCTGGTTAACCTCTTGCATGGACACACAGTCAGCATGGACACAGTATCTCCCTATTCTTGTTTCTATTCTTTTCGAATCTACCATGTACTCAAAGACATTCTAGTTAGAGGCCAAGGACTTATATAAACTTAAGTGTCCCCATGTTTTATCAATTATATGAAACCCCAAGCTCTAAGTGCTGAAGGCTCAAGTGTGTCACAGCCCACATGTCACAGTAGGAAGGGTTACCTACTCTTTTAAGGTTCTGCTCTGCGGACATGGGCAGTAGTCACAGTAATTTCGCCAGCAATACCATAACTTCCAAAGGGAGTACGTTTGTCACCAGATCCTGAACTCTTTTTAGCTACATCTTCTACTGGGAAAGCAACAGAAAGAAAGACTGGGCTTTGCGGTCTGGGGCCATCTTGTCCACTTGTAGGAGGACTAGCATTCTGGGGATTTGGGGCAGGTCTCTGGAATGTCTGATCTGCAGGAACAGCAATGGGCACTTGCACTGCGGCATATCTCTTCAAGGCATCTGCTTGTGACACAACAGCATGTCCAGGAAGAGGGTTCCAATCCTGTGCTTCCTGAACATTTGAGCCTACTAATATAAAAGGTGGGGCATTGGTCTTCTTGCTGTCATCCATCATCACATAAGTTGGAGAAGTGACTTTCGGTGGGTTCTGCAGAAACTGTGGCTCCTTAGGATTGGGTAAATACAGGGTTGCTTGGGGAAAAGGCCCAGGTGCAGGTGGCGGTGATGGGCGACTTTGTTGATTCATATCAGTTAGACAATAAAGTGTCCACATATTAGAATATGGTGGTGGTTGTCCTGCTTCGCTTGTTGCTAGTGCTATAAGAAAAAAATTGCAGGCATTAAAGGTTTGGTCTCTGTATCAGGCACTATGCACAGTCATGTCTTTTTAAATCTTTTTTTTTTTTGTAAACATATAAATAAGCAATTGTCATAGTATGTGCCATAAAGCATGCTATAGAGAGGACTATGGAAATTGTGCCTGGTAATGTGCAGGAGCAGATGGCTCAGGACAGTTGGAAAAGGAACACAGCAAAGGCCGGGATGGTGCCCCTAAGCAATTGTACCCTAAGCTGCTGTTTCCAGACACTTAACACTGTTTGGGGTCCTTGAGACACAGTATCACTATGAGCCCAGTCTTCCTGGCTCAGTCTTCCAAGAGCTAGGATTACCACCATGTCTAACCAGAATCTTAAACTTTATATGTGGCTTCCATGTGGCACTCAGAAGAAAGTCAACAGAACTTTTTACTTTACCAAAAATAGTCAACCATGTGAAAGCATTAAAAAACCACGTTAGGGCCCCTGGACACCTGCACAGTAGCTAAACTCAGACTGTAGGTGCCACCATCTCCCATCTCCAAACTGTTACCTCACCTAGGATTCAGAATCCCAGAGAACACTCCTTTTAGCCAAAGCTAGACAACACTGTAAGCCTCAGAAGACAGCAAAAAGCTGGTGGGCATTTTAATATAGAAGGCTAGAAAAGCCATCCATTACCTTATAGCGAGGGAATCTGTAGTGCTGAGAGTGGCTTGCCAAGACAGGGACTCACATGTGCCCAGTTCATGTTTTGAACTCTAGGCCTTTTCTGGTGCATCCTTTTCTCTCTTCACAGGAAATTACACTATGCACAGATTAAATGGGACGTTCATTCTATCTTCAAGCTTACTAAAACTACAATCCAAATCTCCAAACAGGAGACTCTAGGACATCAGTCTGAGTTATCTTGGTGACTTGTCCATAGTATTAAGGACAACTGTCCCTCAGTAACAGCTAAGGGCCTGAAAACAGGCGGCCGGAAGCACGGCTCAAGCCCCATGCTGCCAGCCACAGGGCTCCGTGCAACCCTCTGCGTTCCAGCTGCACCGAGGCTGTCACACTGCCAGTCAGAATTTCCTTCCTAAGTACCTGCTTTGGTAATATTTCTGATTTATTCTGGTTTGAGTCAGAGTTGAGAGCTTCTGCAACAGGAATGGAGGCCTCCTTCATGCATGTCTCTTCAGACACCCAGGAGAGAAGGGAGGGCCACTGCAGTGTCCAGCTAGGCAGAAGGGGAGGCAGAGCAGATGCCATAATTCGATGGAGATGGTGGAGCTCATGTGGAAAATCATGAGGAAAATCAGCTGGAGGTTAAGCAGCCCAGAAAGCAGCCCGACTTCAGTGTGGGTCTGTGGTGACTGAGCTAAGGAGCAAGCGTGTGGCCTGCATCCACCGTGGCGTTCACGAGGGCAGCCATTATTTCCACTGCTTTCTCGTGTCCCAGAAGCTCCGTCTAATCTGTCCTCTCTCCATCCAACTATAGCACCATCCCTCAGCTGCAGGAAGGTCCAAAGCAGGAAGCCGTGTCTGAGCCAGCACTCCAGCCTGATCGCAAAGTTCTCCTGACTCAGTGCGAAAGCAGTCAGCCACACCACCATTTCTTTTATGTTTAAATGCCACAGCCCAAATAAATGCAGTTTGTTGCTAATTTTTCCTCGATGAACAGCCTCAAGGTGACATCCTGTAGCCATTTTGTGAACAGGCATGAAAAACCTAGCCGATTCCCATGTTTACAAATGTGCAAAATGAATCAAGCTTTGACAACGCCATATGGTTTCCATAAGGGTACAAATTTAAGTGCAACAAAGCCTTTAAGTAGGTTTGGCATTTAAAAAAAAAAAACCTGAACATGGACTTTGGCCAGTTGGCAGGAGAGTGGAGCTGGGTGGACAGACACTAGATACAGATGCCACCTGAAACGGTATGTGAGAGTACAAGTATCTAATTTTCTTACCTGGCTTCACCAAACCTGTTCAGATGCAGCTTCCCCATCTGGTTGCATTTCTGGTTCAGTAAGGCCTCCTGGCGCAGGAGGGGAGGGGTCACCAGATGAATGGGCTGCAGCATTCCCCCCTGACTCCTCCTGGCCAGGATCATCAGAGTTTATGGTAACGATCTCCATTTCAAGGTGCAGAGAATTTTCAGAGGCTACTTTGAAAAAGCCCTCTGCATCCAGGGGTTCTGCAGGTACCTCGGGCTGACCATCTAAAGCAGTGTTAGAGAGCAGAACTGTAGCTTCTGCCTCCATATGTACTGAGGACTTGTGTTGGGGGTTCTCCACCTGCACAGTTTTCAGAGACTCTATAGATATTTTAGTCTTGGGTTCTACAGCTTTGGGACTACCTGGTGGTGACTGCTCAATTTCTTTACCACAAGCAACTTGATCATGATCAGTAAAAGGGATGACTATGTATCCCGGTATCTCCTCAACATAGACAACTCCTTCATTGACAGGCACATCGTTATATATGGATGATATATGTTTGGCTGATGTAACCTGAGTATCAGGAGCTTCATAAGCAGGAGGTTCTTGTTCACCCTGCAAGGGGGCTGAGGAAGCCTTTGGTGATTCAGCCTCAGAAATAGGACCCACAACTACCTGCGCAGATGTTTTGCTCACAACCTGCACTTCTACCATCTCTCCAGAACACACCAGAGGAGCAGACAGCACGACTTCTTCAGCAAACTCTGCACTCAGTGCGTCCTGGGGAACAGCAGGCGTACTTGTGGCCACGTCCACCATTAAAACTTCAGAATAAGTAGATGGCACATTACCTAACATCTGAGCGGCAAACTGAGCTGGGTCAGCTGGGACATAAGCGTACTCAGCAGAGACAGGCGCTGGAGGTGGCGACGAGGGAGGGGTGGTCGCCTTAGGAGTAGTCGGCTTGTCAGAGGGACCCCGAGCTCCTTCACTTGTCTCCTCAGGCTGTAGTTCAGCATGAACTGATGGAAACTGAGTGGTTTTGTTGCTAAATAGTGGTCCAGCTACATTGTCCTCCTCTGTGTCTGTGGATTTTTCCATATGTGTAGGTTCGCAGGGAACTGGAGGTGGTTTTATGGGTTCCTTGATGCATTCTTTCTTCTCCACTGTCACTCCTTCTGCCCATTTCTCTACTAAAAGTAACAGCCAGATGAATTAATCAGCAAGGACTCCTCAAAACATTTTACATAAAGCAATGTGGGAGGGTTAACATTCAAATACCAAAACACAAGGATCTATGTGCACCCTCTGTGAATTAGCATAGAATTATTAGCTTAGCTAATAAACCTGTAACAGAGAATATCCATCCACCTAAACTCTATTCATTTCCTTAGAAATAAATGACTAACATATATTATAGTGGCAAAACTATGGGATCACTGTAAGCTGTCCAGCAAGTGTGTAATTCAGGTCCTAGAAGCCTGGCCCAAAGCTCCACAGAAACAAAAACAAATAAAAAAAGCAAAGCCACCAAGGAGACGGCTCAGAAGATAAAAGTTCCTACTGTGTACAAGTGAGAGCTGGGGAGAACGACTGGAATGTCACCTGAAGTCCCAGCACTGGAGAAGCCAGAAGACAGTGTGCCCTAGCTAGCAGGAGTTGGCAAGCTCTGGTTTCAGTGAGAGACCCATACAACCATGCCCACACAACAGGGAAAACTAAGAACATGGGAAGTAAATTATTGCACATTTTCAGATGACATCTTAACCGCACAAATGCATTCCTCCATTTAAGAAAAGCAGTATGCAAAGTTTAGCACTGAACTGGCTATCTACAATACAGCCAATTAGAAGGCATCATATATTCTAACTTGAAAATGGCCCTATTTGCTGATGTGGTAGAATGCAGCTAAAATCATACTGACCCAGATAAAAAGAAATGAGAAAGTCCTAGGTCCAAGAGGGTAGCTGTGGAGTGTTCACGCCAGAACAAAGCTCACGGCAGCAGACTGTTCTGGAAGCCCCATTGTGTCAGTGCATACGCCTCCCTGATCGCCTTGGCTGGACCTCATTCAGGGCTTTCCTGCCACTTAGGCTTTTCTCTTCAGAAGCTACAGTCTGCAGGGAAAGTGGATTTTGCTCTTATGACAAGTATTTACTTCAGGGCAAAGATCTAGAAACCATGTTGGTGGCACAGGTCTAGGGAGCACTTGGGAGGCTAAGGCAGGAGCACTGCCATGAGTTCAAATCAGCTGTAGCTATAGGGCCTTAAGACCCTACTCTCAAAACCAGAAATGGTTTTCATAGGTTCATGCTGCTTTCTAGAGGAAGGTGTCTTCAGTGTCTCCTTCCATAGGAGCCGTCTGATTCTGGACATAGATGGCCACACCAAATGTGTTGAGAAAAGTTACTCTTAACATTAACCTCACTTTTCTAATTATCTCTTGAGGACTCGCCTGTCCTGGCCTTCCCCATCTCATGCTAGGGATTTAATCTCAGATTTGTGAATGTTCTACCACTGAGGTATATCACTCTTTAACACTTTTCCCACCAACACCTTTGACAGGGTGATGCTCTACAGGTAAGGCAGAGTTGATCATGCACAAAACTTATATGCACTGGGAGATAATTTAAGTCAAAATATTGTAGGTATAAAAGCATAAGAACCAATCATGTTAATACAGATATTGAGAGTCAGGACTGGAGAGATGGCTCAGCAGTTAAGAGCACTTACTGCTTGCTCTTCACAGGACCCAGTTCTGTTCCCTGCACACAGACACTCAAAACTGCCTGTATCTGTAGTTCCAGAAGATCTAACACCTTTGGGCACCTGTACATACATGTACACGCACATGTGCATGCTTGTACACACACACAATATTTTAAATGATAATAAAAGTTTTAAAAATCCTCCAGGTTCAGAAATACTAATAAGGTGATCTGAATAAGTCTGACTTAGCAGTTCCTCTTGTGTTTAGGATACAGAGAGGGTATCAGTCCTGAGTTTGTAACAAACAACAAGTATTTTCTGCAGGCCTCAAAGAAAAGATGGAGATGAGGTAGATTCCAAGGACCATCCTAACACAAACAGTGCTCAGGGGGCCACGATGGACCCATGGCCATTCTAAAGACACTAAGCTCAGGGGATGGGAAGGTGAGAGCGGTGACCCTTGGCTCTCATGTCCACTTCTTTCCTTCTTCCAAACGTACATGGAATTTTGAAGTCATTGTCAAGATGATTAAGTATTTCTGGTTTCCAATGCCTATCAGAAATAGTTTTCTTTCTAGGAAAAATCCCAGAAAGAAATTTCAACAGGCAAATGACACAGGCAAAGAATGTTTCCACCTCCAAGCTTTCAGCACAGACTAGGACCATGCAGTGGTGCTGCTGGGCGGGCAGATTAACCACAGCCACTGGGAGTAACTTTGGAGAACAAAACATCTTCACTGACTCATCATTCTCCGTCAAACCCACACTCACATCTAACCTGAGGGGGACAGAGGCAAGAATGGCAGCTAGCTCTTGCACACACCAACTTCTAACACCGATGTTAGCTTTAGGCTGAGCTTGCTTCACTGAAGAGACTGAAAGAACAGTAAGGCTTGACTTAAGTCTTCCAAGAATGGGTCATTTTCATATCTTACAAAAGATGTGAAGGCCTGAGAAGGCCTCTATCATTGGGATCAACCAACAATGTATGTAGGATTATTATAGGTACCACACTCCACATTGAAACCAAGGACTCACTCAAGGCAAATTGTACTTTGATGAAAGACAAAATGCCAGCTGTTAAGGTGATATTTTTTTGTGTAGAAACCTGGGCCACCAAGTGGCCAGATTTACTTGCACCAGAATTAACCAGTCAGAAGACAGGGAGCTACTATTCAGGAGAGGAAATATTCTACTACATGGGAGTCTTGAGGTGTCTATAGGAGGAACAAGATTGATGGATATCGTCTATCAGGTAAGAAGCCATTTGAGGTAAGAACATACGGTAGACAAGAGACCCAAGGTAATACCAGACAGCCATGTTCTGGTCCTAATTTCTTATTGCTGTATGGTCTCCCCAGTAACAGGAATGACCATTGCTAGTCTTCTTCCTAAAGGGCAATCTGGTTTTGTGAGCTTGCTCCCAGGATTATCTGCATTCTATTCCTGTCTCATTGATATCTGTAGTTATCTGAAGAGATAAACAACCATATCTCCTATTCTTTAATTCCATTAAAAGTATGGCTGGCCTACATTTCTTTAAACTATTAATCCAAATTTTAAAATTTTATACGTAAAAACATTAACCTACATAGACCAATGTCCACATGTTTGAGTCCATCTGCTAAAATGACTCTGGATCAAATCTTCAGTAAATAAGTGAATCTCAGAATGCTATCAGGCAGTTGCCTCCCACCATATAACTCACTGTCTTGCCATTATGAAATGTGGCAAGCCTACACAAGATAAGCATGCACACACAGTATTTCTAAATGCAGCTCTTGTTTTAGAAAAGAAAAGCACAATAGACTTGACTGAGAATCTGGGATCATGGCTAGAGAATGAGAAATGTTCTCACACTTGGTGTGAATATGTGGCTAAGAGTATATGAACAAGTCCCACACTGTTTATCATAGGTAGCTAATAATGTTGTCAAGTGTTTGAAATTGCAGCTAGACTAGCCAATGCAATATCCCAGAAATATAGAAACCTCATTCTCTGGAGTCCCCTCCAAAATGGCTATGCTTCCCATTTTCATTTTTATTCCGTTTTGCATGTCTTTTACAAGAGAGCCAAATCATCATGTTGTATGCGTTTTCTTAGATCTGATTCCCTACTCATAAAAATCATGTGTTTTGGACCATCAAGGTAACAGTATCATCAAGCCTGAAGACGGTCTGAGTTCAGTCACCAGGACCCACATGAACAAAGAAAACTGACTTCTCAAAGTTGTCCTACCATGTGCATCATAGCACACACATGTATGCTATAGCATGCACATGCACACAACCCAAATACGTGTGTGTTTTGTGTGTGTGTGTGTATGTGTGTGTGTGTGTATGTAAAAATCTAAGGTTTAAATAATGACATGTGCTGAATAGATGGCTCAGTGATTAAGATAACTCATTGCTCTATCAGATCTGGGTTTAGTTCCAACATCTGTGTGGTGGATTACAACTTCCTATAATTCCAGTTCCAGGGAACCAACACCTTTTTCTGACTTCTGCAGAAGGTGGAGTGTGTATGTATGTGTATCAGTACATATGTGCAAGAAAACACTCAAACACATAAAAGAAGCATTTTTTTAAAATGACGGTTTGAATGTGGCTGATAGTTCCCGTCTTGCCCTGCTCATCCAAACTGTTGGTCAGCCAGTATGATAAAAGCCGGGCGGTGGTGGTGCACGCCTTTAATCCCAGCACTTGGGAGGCAGAGGCAGGCGGATTGCTGAGTTTGAGGCCAGCCTGGTCTACAGAGTGTGTTCCAGGACAGCCAGGACTACCCAGAGAAACCCTGTCTCAAAAAAAAAAAAAAAAAAAAAAAAAAAAAAAAAACCAAAAAGAACCACTCAGCCATCTCCCACAGTGCTGGGACTCAGCAGTCTCCCACAGTGCTGGGATCAGTTTATCTCTTCAGAGTTCTGGAGAAGCTTTTTCTCCGAATTTTTTTAGATGTGTTCTTTACCACGACCTCCTCCTTTTTTAAATGCATAGTAATCTAAATGTTTCATTGTATCAATTCTGCCTTTTCTTACAACTCTGCATTTTTATTGTTACTCTGTCAACTCAGCTTCATGTCATCAAGTTCAATTTAGACAGTTACGGATAAATGAAAACAGCTTTCTCTAAGCATATATATGCTTCTATGCCACAGTGCCTAAGATACAGAGGAAACAACTGTCTCATAAAAAAAAATCCACTCAAACAGACTTGCAGCAGAAAGTATGACCAAACACATATACTCTTGTAGACTGAACTCACAGGAAAGAATGGTGTGGATATGTCATATTTTCTTTTGGACAGTAACTTTTCTCCTAACTCTCATGCTTACATTGAATTGTCTTTATAAAACCTCAACTCTACTTCATTAAAGAGTGTATACATCTTGAGTATTCTGCATTAGAAATGCCTAGAAGCTGGTATATCAGATTTTGAGGTTGTTGTTTTTTTTTTTTTTAATTTCAGAATAACTGCATAACCTATTAGTAGAGAATCTCTAATCTGAAAACCAGGACTTTGATATACTCTAAATCCGATACCTTGAGCCAATTTGTGGTAGTTTTCATTTTAGATTTTGGAGCATGGTTCTCCACCCTCCACCCCTTTCTAAGATTTAAAATATTCTAAATTGGAAATGCTGATGTTTCAAACAACAAACAAAACCCTACCTGGTTTAGTTAAAATGCAAAGCACAGCATGGTCATTTCACACGAGACACTGTTGTGGTAACCAAGGACACAGTGGTAACAGTTACGTGTTGTTACCAAGGGTGTGACAACCCTGCTGAAGCGGGTGTCTCCGTGGCACTTACCTTTCATCTGGTGAAACTGTTTAATCAGATCTTTTATATCCAGAGACGAATTCCCTGAAGGAATAAGCACAGGAAGTCAAATAGAGATGGTTTTCAATTTAAGATGATTGCAAAGCAACAAATACAGAATCTAAAGCAATACAAACCTTCTCTAAACACAATGAGTTCTTTAAAATAAACGGCTGCAAACTGGGTGATGTTTGTTGGATTGGTT
Organism: Mus pahari; assembly: GCF_900095145.1. Classification (NCBI taxonomy): domain Eukaryota; kingdom Metazoa; phylum Chordata; class Mammalia; order Rodentia; family Muridae; genus Mus; species Mus pahari. The sequence goes on along the minus strand of NC_034604.1, from coordinate 9,011,401 downwards.
TTGAGAATGGCTCTGCTAACTCCCTCAAGCAGAGTCTTGAGGCCATAGGGTACAACAAGTCTGGGCTTTGAAGAAATCATTTTGGCAGGATGTCTGTAATTTCAACTGTAATGAAGAGAAACAAAGTCTTACACTGTACATTAGATTTACTGAATTTTCTTATTTAATTGGGGTTTCTAAAACTAAATCTATGAACAGTATTAGCTTTACTTCTAATCTTTATTTATTCTAGTAACATACAAAATAAAACCCACTACCAACAGCTTACTATGCACAGGTAAGCGCTCTAGCACTCATTAAGAAGCTGGTAGGTGGGCCACAGACATGGCTCAAGTGTTTCCTACAGACCTGAGGACCTGAATTTAATGGCTGGGTCCCACAAACTAACTCCAAAGGTGGAGTTCCCTTAACCACACATGTGGCATGCATGCACGTGCACATACAAGCACACATACCCACACCATCATGGACACACACACATACACACACACACACACACACACACACACTTTAAAATAAATCATTAGAAAAAGCCTTGCCAGGATCACCATAATACTTTAATATGTCATATTTTATCATATAAAACCCAATTACCATTTTCAGAAAGATAAATTAAGCACATATATTTCCAAATGACATCCATACAGGCACTAATGTTGTACAGTGCTACAAACTGATTTCTACCAGAAAATCTGTGATACTGTGCCATGCATGCAATATATAGTCAAATTACCCTTGGCTTTCTTCTTTAGTCTCCCCCTGTGTTCCACACACAGAATGTACAGTCAGATTACCCTTCTCTAGTCTCCCCCTTTGTTCCAACCTCGCTCACTGTTTTCTTTAGACTTTTTTAGCCTGAACTCTTTATAGACTAGCTGGTCTAGAACTCACAGAGATCCATTTGCCAGTGCCTTCTGAGTACTGGTACTATGAGTGTTATATAATCCACTGGGGGTGTCCCAACCTTTGACATTGGGTTATATTATCCACAAACATGTTGAGTTGCGTTTATAGCTATCCTGGAACGCAGGCTGCAGACTGGACACCCCTAGACCTATCATTCTCATAGGAACAGTCTGTCAGCCCTGAACTGTGTGCTCACTCTGAAGCATTCTGAAAACTTGAAAAAAAGAAAAGCATCTCTTCAGTGATGAAAAACCAAAGTGCTGTAGTCTTTCATTTTAAGTCCCATTCCGGACTGAAGGCGGCAGGCTCGTGGACCAGTGACACCCAGAAATTAAGAGATTTTTTTTGGGACCCAGGAGGTCGCTGATGGCTGTTCCACAGCTGTTATTATGCCACAAAATGAATATTTTGAATTGCACTGCAAACGATATGGATATCATTTGGACTACCATGAGAAAAAGAGAAAGAAAGAAGGTCAGGAGGCCCATGAATGTTCAAAAAAAGTCAAAAAAAAAAAAAAAAAAAGATTGACCTGAAGGCTAAGCTCTACCATAAACAGCTCCATGCTGAGAAAATACAAATGGAGAAGACTATTAAGATGCATGAGAATAGAAACACCAAGCAGAAGGACGAGGAGAAGACTCCACAGGGTGCAGTCCCCGCCTATCTGCTGGGCAGAGAGGGAGTCAAGAGCAAAAGCACTTTCCAACATGATTAAGCAGAAACCCAAAGTTCGTGCCCAAGGAGAAACAGAAGTATTGAAGGTTATTCAAACAGGAAAAAGAAGAAAGAAGGCATGGAAGAGAATGGTTACTAAAGTCTGCTCTGCTGGTAATGGCTTTACAAGGAAACCACCTAAATATGAAAGGTTCATTAGGCCAGTGGGTCAATGTTTCAAAAAAGTCCATGTTACACACCCTGAGCCGAAAGCTACCTTTTGCCTGCCTATTCTCGGTGTGAAAAAGAATCCATCATCCCCATTACAATACAACCCTGGGTGTGATCATCAAAGGTACAGTTATTGAAGTGAATGTGAGAGAGTTGGACCTTGTGACACAAGGAGGCAAGGTGATTTGGGAAAGTATGCCCAAGTTACCAACAATCCTGAAAACGATGGGGACATAAATGCGAGGACATAAATGTGGTCTTGCTGGTTTGACAGTGACATCACTCATACAAGTCATTCCACTCAATACTGAAGACTACACACTGTCAGGAAAACACCACCGCTGGGATCTTTCTGAACTACTGAGCAGCCTTACCCCATGTGCAGTAAAGGAAAATAAAGCAATGCCCAGTTTGATTTAAAAAAAGGGGGGGGGTATGGGTATTAAGTTGGGTCCTGAGCTACCAAGGAGCCACCATAGAGGAAAGAGGTGTTTAAAGGACATTGAGGCATTAGGGAACTTTGGCTGTTCTGGACACTGACCTTCAAACTGCTTCTCATGGATCCTTATAAAGAGCAAACTACTGTGACAGTGAACCATGTCGTAACACCCTGCAAGTATCATGGGGCTAAGTGGAATGGTTTAGTTATAGCAATTATATGAAGGACCAGCTTCCAATAAAAACGCAATATGCCACAGCAAAAATGATTATTTAAAAGCACCTTTCACCCTCTTACCAAAGGCTAGGGCAAAATATTGATCCAAGGAAACCCTTTGAGACTATAATGTTTAATTTCTTACTTGTCTGTTGCATTGCCGAATTAAGTCATCTTTTGGGAGAAATGCAGCTCTACCACACCCACATGCTAAATGACAGTGACAAGCATATACATATGTATATAGCACCCTCTCCTTGGTTAATCAGTGCTACCAACTATGCAGCAGCATTGGCATGGTGCTAGTACCAGCTTTCAGTTTAGGAACAGCTGAAAGTCAGGGATGCTGACTGTCCCTAAGAACTTTCTTGACTGCGACCAGCTGACAGAGGGTTATTCAAAGGTGACAGCTTTGTTGCTTAGTTTTTCCAAAACCTTTGCTATGGGCGAGCTTTTTAGAAAGGCACACCCTCTGGAATGTGCCCCTCTGACACAGCCCTGGTGGGATGCAGCAGCTTTCTGCCCGCCGACGCCAGTGGGGACTACGGGGCCATGGAAAGCACCTTCCCGGCCACGGTAGGCAGAGGACGCCAGATTCCCGCCCGACCACTGTCTCCCCCTCCGAGCGGCCTGCTGCCGGTCTCGGACCGCCGCCTTCCGGGGCTCAGCCGGCGCAGTTCCGCCAGGCTAGGCCCACCTTCTCTCCGGCTTCAATAGAGCTTCCTCTTTGCCCCCTTGCCGGCGGCTCCTGTGCGAGAGCGCGCAGCCCGCCGACTATTTATACCCCTGAACACGTCACGCATGCGTCACAGAGCCCCGCCCCCTTGCTGGGACTTCAGCCGACCCAGCCAATAGGGAGCCGGAGAGAACAAAGGCCGGGATGGAATGAGCCAGAGAACGGAGCTTTTCGTCTTTTGCCCTGACTGCTGCTCCGGGTTTGATTACTGGACCAGTGGTTGTGGATGCAGCTCAGTCGGCAGAGCTTGCCTAACATTCACGAAGCTCTGGACTCCAGTCCTCGGCACCTCTGAAGACAGGACCCGAATGTGCCTAGGAAGTTGAGGCCGTAGGACACGATGAATTCCAGTCAGCCTGCCTTAAGGAACAAACACTGATGTGTAGGGAAGAGAAACTACATTTACAGTGGGCCATCTTGACATCGCTGCCTCCTTTCCCCGCAACTCCTTTGTGTGAACCTTCTTGAGTCTTTGCAAAGACTAGGAATTAGGTACAGCCTAAGGCTGTTCCTCTTGAGACGCTTGCCTGTGGCAGCTTTTTTTTTTTTTTTTTTTTTAAATCTCCTTAATTAGGAGCAAGCCCCATCTCACACCCAAGCCAGCCAGCACTTGCTGGGCCCACCCTGATGCACTGTACTCCTGGGTATATTCTTTCTTGCCCAAGGTCTTGCTGCAACTGCTCTGAGTCAGCTTCCCAGTGTTTCCCCTGTCCTTTTCCCTTTCTGTGTCTCCTAGTCCTAGCTTCTGCCACATTTTCTTGCAGTGATCTCTACTCGTTTACCTTTATGGACTGGAGGTCCCTGGAAAGGTCTGTGCTGAAGATTCTGCAGACTCAGAAATTAGAAGACTGGAGACGTGTACCACAAATCAAAGGCCAAAACTATCTCAGGCTATCTTTAGTCGCCTTATTAGCTCTCTGTTGCCCTCCTCTATGTGACTTTTGGGTGTAGGGTAAAATGTGGAATGTATTAAAGCAGCCATGGGGTTTTCTAACAGATGTTAACCATGCCATCAGAATTTGAAACCTACCGTAGATTCCACCAGTCTGTGGAATATTTACCTGATATTCCCACCAAAATATCTGGCAAATGCATCGATTTGTAATTGCTCTGTGTTGTAACTACTTCTATGGTGGCATATGTAATTACATGTCATCTGGACATAGTCACTCATATTTGGTTCCAAATAAACCTTCCTACTGTCTTTGTGGCAAGAGGTGTTTTACTCCCACCCAAGTGAGTAAAACTGCAAGACACAATGGCACAAGTGTCTTAATAGAGAAAAGGCAACATTTTAAGTGTTTGCCACTGTGATTTGCTAAAGAAGGAAATCAACTACAAAGGTTTACACAGAGCATTTGTGTGTGTGCATGCAGGCGTGCGTGCACGCGCGCGTGTGTGTGTGTGTGTGTGTGTGTGTGTGTGTGTGTGTGTGTGTGCGCGCGTGTGTGTGCATGTGTGTGCACTCGTGTGTTAAAACTCAGGCTTTGGGCTTCGAGATGGCTCAGCGGTTAAGAGCACTGATCTTTCAAAGGTCCTGAGATCAAATTCCAGCAACCACCTGGTGGCTCACAACCACCCGTAATGACACCCTCTTCTGGTATGTCAGAAGTCAGCTACAGTGTACTTATGTATAATAATAAATAAATCTTAAAAAAAAAAAAAAAAAAAGCTCAGGCTTTGTTGTTGAATTTTAGTGGGCAGAAATAGAAAAAGTGCAAACTAAGTAATGAATTGGTTTATAAATCTCTGACAATATTCTATTCTCCTGTGGCATCTGAAGTATCTTTACCCAGAGGACTTATCTACCATGCATTAAAATAAACCTGCGGAGAGGGGACAATGCAGAGAGGGGCTTCCTCATCAGAAGAGAAGGGGTAGGTAGTATTGGGGGGGGGGAGATTTATGTAAGGGGGTACTGGGAGGAGAGGAAGGGTTGATATTGGGTGGTAAATTTAAATTAAAAAATAAAAATACCTAACTTCATAAAGATAAAAACAGCCAGAAAAGTATATTACTTTGTCACCATGACTTCTTCAAGTGTGCCGAATTATACAAATGTGTTTAGCATACATAAAACATCTCTCATCAAAGGTATAACCCAATACAAAATATATTTGACATTTAAAAACTGGAAGAGCCCACTGCAGAGTCTGTGGCATAGAGCAGTTTGAAACTGGAAATCTCGGTGGCAGAAATATGAACAACCTTAAAGTAATCCATAATTTAAAAGTATGAGAGTTTATGCAACCTTTGAATATGGAATAATAGCTTTAAAAAGTTTTGAACTAAAAATTCAAACAAGACCAACTAAAGTAAAACCTTCATGACTCAAGAGGGTTCTGTGACCCTGACAAGAAGAGATACGGTGGTAGCAGCCATAGGTTAACATTGATGACAGTCTTCTCTCTAGTTACGAGAGTATTTTTCAGTATTTTTCAGAGCCCTCCTGAGCTCAGACGTACTCGGCTACAGAATACAGGGTTGTCATCTTCTGTGTCTTATATCTTAACTCCATTCACAATCCACATCAGGATGTCAGTGTGAAATCGAAAATGGCTGGCACAGGGCTAAGGGACAGATAATGATGGTGCAGACAGTGTTAGTGAGGAGGAACTTCAATCAAAGGCTACTAGTTTCCTAAAACAAGATTAAAATGTGGGCTTGCGGAACCCAGGCCCCCTGTGTAAGGACTCCAGCACTAAAGGATACCTCACCCTTCAACCCCAAAGCAGGACAGTCGATCCTTTCATAGCAAATTAAAGATAAAGTGTGACAATATTCTAGCTGATTTGCTCCAGTTTCACTTCCTAATATTACAATGCTGACACCACACAAGGCTCTGGTTCCGACAGTAGGATACACAGATGAACTACACTCTAAATGAACGTTCAGTGAAAATGTAGAAACCTAAAGATGACAGCCGAATCATGGCAAGGATTCTTAAAAGTGACCGAGGTGTTTATTCAAAACCACAGCTGTGCAGCACTGAGCACAAAGAACATCCAACCACCAGGAAATCCCAGCAATGAAGAAATAAACCGTAACAGTGAATTCTCTTTAATAGTCAGCGACCTGATGTGAGAGGGAATGGTGAAACTCTAGCAACACACAGCCCTGCAGATACTTCGGCATCAGAAAGTTATCGGGTATAAACCCCACTCGAACTCCAGCCTTCGTGAGATGTCTGCTAGTGCAGTGGCTCTCACTCTTCCTAATGCTGCGGCCCTTTAATGCAGTTCATGTTACACTGACCCCCAAACAAAAAATTATTCCTTTGCTACTTCATAACTGTAATTTTGCTCTGTAATGAATTGCAACATAAATATCTGATATGCAGGATGTCTGCGTCCCTTGTGAAAGGGCCACTCGACCCAACCCTAAAGGGGTTGTGACCCACAGGTTGAGAACTGCTGTGTTAAAGGGTTGTTAAAGGCTGATCTGCAGGGGATATTCACAGCAGGACTCCTAGAATACAGGCGCTGCGTGGCTAGGACAGGCAGCAGGGACACGCTTGCGGACTTATCTTCTCCGCTCCTGTTTTGTCGTCTCCATTTTGAGAGCTTCTGCAATCTAGGCAAGAATGTGTGTAGAGGTCACGGTCGGGTCGTCCTCAGTCCTGGGTCTCACACTAAGCCTGCAGCTCACTGCTCAGCAAGACTAGCTCGCCAGGGACCCCAGGGTGACGAGGAGCTCGAGGGATCCTCCTGACTCTGTGTCCCAAGCGCCAGGACTGCATCTGAGGGGGGCATGCCGAGCTATTTTTTTGTTTTTATGTGGGTACTGGGGACAGGGACATGGATGGACCCTATGCTTGTGTGGCCCCTGGGGATGAATATCGTTGATGACAAAACTTAAGCTGCATAGGCGTTTGATCTCTATGCACTAAGCATGGAGTTTTGGGTTATTTACATGTTCTATATAAAAATAGTATTCGGTTCATGGTCCTGAGGTCTGCGTTCTAGTCACTGCCCCATGAAATGTGAGCAACTGGTATGTCAGCTGCCATTGCTGTACCTGAGTCTCACTGTACACAAAAGAAGGATAAAGGATAAGAATTTTTATTCAGAAATTCTGCTTGCCTCTGCCTCCTGTGTGCTAGGACTAAAGGCATGTGCCACCCCACCCAGCCAAGAAGGTTTGTGCCATAATCATTATAGGAGTATTTCCAGTATAAAGTAGAACACTGGAAACCTCTTTAATTTTTATCTAGCAGCATGCTGTGTGTGGTGCTGCTTCTGATATTTTGGGTACAGCTTTCACTGAGTCCACTCTGATCTATGCTTAATGTAGGCGCTCCTGCAAGGTCACAGGGTGAATATTTTGTTTGATTTTATTTAAAAATAATAAATCACAAAACTAAATAGTTTGAACAAGGTCACTTAACCCTCTCCCAGGTCAGTCATTGCTCTCGTTATGGACATCTTTATTACGCCATAGCTACATGTTTAAAAGAGGAATCTTTAGTATGTCAGCGACACCAGGAAACCCATCCCTGGCCCAGGTGGGCTCCAGAAGAAAAGCTGATCTGCGAGAGAGTTTTCTCCTCAGCTTTCACAGCGCTGATGCTGGGTGGAGGGGACGGAGGGGCCACTGGGAGTTTATCACTGAGGAACGAGTTCCCTTAGGGACGCCAGAGCAGCGTGGATGCGGACGTGCAATCTGTTTTCAAAGTCGTAGCCAGAAAAATCCTCCTGAAAGGACCAGATAAAGATGATTATAGACTGTTAGCTAAACTTGTCCCCAGGGTACCACGGGATCACGCACACTATATTTTATACCCATGGAATAATTCCCTACCTCCTATAGGGGCTTCACATCCAGTTGATTGTCTTCCTCCCCAACACTTAGGCAGGGTGTTTAAAAACTTTAACCCCACCTCTTAAGAGGATAAGGTAGGATTTAAATTCTCTTTGGAAAAGTCCCTCATGTTACTCTTGAAATACTAGTCTTAAATTGAGCTCAAAGCAAGCTACTGTTGGAAAATTCTTTAAAACTCTAGGAGAGGCTGGAGAGATGGCTCAGCAGTTAGAAACATTGGTTCCTCTTCCAGAGGACCTAGGTTTGATTCCCAGCACCCATAAAGTACCTTACAGCCACCCTTAACTACAGGTGCAGGCCTCTGACACTTTCTTCTGGCCTTGGAGGGTACATGTGGTGCACACCCTGGAGATGCCACTTCAAAACCATGTATTCACTACTTGCTTAGCCACCGCCTCTCTCCAGAATTATAAACACATGGAACAACACTTGCAAATGTTCCCGAATTCAGCCCCAGGTGTACAGTGAATAGGGTGAGGGCACACATGAGAAGGCAGCAGGTTGGGGGTTTTACCTTTGCCTGAAGGAGTAGAGTTCTGCCTCTCCCCACAGTCTGTGAACACAAGAAACACACTGTGTCTTACTAGCAATGTCTGTATGTCTACCAGCGGAAGACACACTACCCAAGGAATAAACATTCCCTTACGATAAATAATGAAAAGCTTCAAGTTCCAACCCAAGTGTGTGATAGTTACATTTCTTTCTTAGAGAATTTGAGTCGTTTTCAGGCCTTAGTGAAACCTGATTATGACTAAAAAAAATTTCCCTGCCCATTGTGCTAATTTACACATCTCTGTGTGCACGTGTGTGTGTGTGTGTGTGTGTGTGTGTGTGTGTGTGTGTGTGTGCATTTGAGGGGATTCTTTGTACAGCATGTAGAGGCCAGAGGATACCCTGGGGTGTCCTCAGGTGTCTGTCCGTCCAGTGTTTGAGACAGTTTCTCTCGGTGGCCTTTGACTTGGAGCCTCTGGGCTCTGCCTCCCCTCTCTTGGCACCACAGTTGTAGACACGTGTAGCCACATCTGGTGTTTGCATGACTCTAGGGATTCCAACTCTAGTCTTCCCATTTGGGAGGCAAGTCATCCACTCCCTGCCAGCCCCCAGCACCATAAAGATAAACAGGAGCTGGCAAATTACACGTGCGGTGTTGTAATAACCTTAAAGGAACCACATCCTCACTACGGTTCTCAATAAATCGGCACGCTACGTTTGTTTTATCCCAGTGTGCAGACTAGGAAGTAGGTCTGGCTCTGGTAACCTGCCAGTGGCTCACATTAAAATCCATGGCAGCACGGCACACCATCACACCCCAGCACCCTGTTCTGAGAAGACAAGTTTTCCCCCACAAAGGAAGCTTTGTATGGAAAGTAGCATCTGCAATTAGGGTTTCAATGTGGCCACTGTTGCCTCTGTAAAAAGAGATGTCAGCATCCTGGACTCACCCAGGAGACCAAGACAAGCAAAAGGACCAAGACTCTGTTTCGGTGAAAGGTGTTTCGTGCTGCCCTGCGTACACTCCGCTGCTGAAGACTACCGACCCACGACGGACTCTTACCTCTGCGTTGTCCAGCAGGATACAGCCAAGCTCGTAGCACGCGTATGGCTGGACGTACGAGTTACTCTGACGACACAGCTCGTCTCTAGCAGCTCGCTGGAAGAACTGAGAGTCACGGAACGTTACTTGGAAGAGGTCATCTCCGACTCGGTATGAGGCTCATCACAGCCCTGGCGAGGACTGCTTTTTTTCTAGATCACACCTTCTCTACTGCTCTTTATTCCTTCCCACTTGTAAATGTTTCCTTGTGCTGGGTTCATAAGGCCATGGCCATGCAAGTACACGGTGTACTTTGAAAACCTTCCCTCATGCCCCACACCTCCCACTCCTTCCCATCGGTTTCTGAGGATCTACCCTCTACGCTAGATAACTTCATTTCTGTGTCATCTAAACGCAAATGAACTAGGACCACGGGCAAGAGAAAGCCTGATGCCCATCTGAGACTGAATTCTTTCAATGTGACTAGTCCCAGTTGCACCCCTGCCTATAAATGGTGTAAATTCCTGCCTGTCTCTGCATTCCCACCTGCGGCTTAGAAGCCTTCCACAGCTGCTGGGAAGACTCCCCTAAAACACAAACGTGCTGGCAACCTCACGTGTTCTAACACGCCAACATCTACTGGCCTGAGGAAACTCTATCTGCAAGAGAAGTAGAAACATCTCCATTTTAAGATGCAAAACATTACAGAAGCCAAAGTCCACCTCTTAACACACAGCTTCCCACTACTCAAGTATATAATCTACAATAGCTACTTAGAGTCATGTAACAACTAAGATAATTCACATTCAAAGACTAATTTCAAATTCAATGAGTATTATTAATAGTCTATGATTTAAAGACCAAGTCTCCTATATCATACATGAAACTATTTCAAAAGGTAGGCAATGTAATATGACCTATTTAGGGTTTTATTTCGTAGTGGGTTTTGTTGTTGTTGTTGTTATTGTTGTTTTAACTAGCTGGCCTGGAGGTATGTAGCTCTGTGGTAAGAGCATACCTAATATTAGTCACTCCCTGAGTTCAGTTCCTAGCACTAAACAACAGTGAACAAAACCTTAGTTAAAAACAACAACAAACAAACAAACAAAAACAAAAACAAAGAAACCAACCAACCAAGCAACCAAAAGAAAATTTCTTTTCAAAAACATCCTCCCTCCACTGTAGTGGGAAAACCTGATGCTCTCTTCCACACACACTGGCTGCTCCTGTATAAAATTAGCCCCAAAGGCTCACTGCTGAAGGCCTGGTCCCAGCTTGGCACTAGTGAGGAGGGCCTGGACCATCAGGATGCTCTGTGAATGGATTTATCAGCTGATGAATTCACAGCCCAGTGGGACCTGAGGAGGTAAAGCTGCTCACAGGAAGTCAGTGGCTGGGGCTTATGGTGGAGGGAATATCCTGTTCCTAGTTTATGCTCTGTTTCCTGAGGGAACTCTGCCATGTCTTCTGCTCCATGACTCTATACCTCATCACAGCCTGAAACTGAGCCAGACAAAAAAACCAAAAAAACAAAAAACAAACTCTCCCTTCCGAGATGCTCTCCCACAAGATAGGTTGGCTCCCTAACTTGAAGGCCTAAGGCAACAACTTTCAGCCTCTCCTCCACCCCTGGCAGTCATCCGTTGTCATAGAGAAGAGAGTGAACTCAGCAAATACAAGCTACCCTAACGCGTCCATCACCCCACACTTCTGTCCCTGTTTGTGAGGGCTCACTGCTCCCGCAAACAGCCAGCATGCCCGCTTCCTCTTTTCTCTAGCAGACTCCGTTGTCCTTGATAAAGAGCAGTCCTCACACACAGAAAGGAGCCCTCTAAGGCTCCGCAGTTACCCTAGCAACATCCCATGAACCACCATGTCCTCCTGCTGCTTGGAAAACGTCACTCACCACGGGGAGGGGCTTCTCCCCCTACTGCTCTCTTCTCCTCCTCCACAGCTCAGGTGCCAGTACCCAGTTGGTCTTACCACATAGCCATGGCAGCGTGTTTACCTGAACAGCATCTTGTGAGTTTCCTAGACATTTGTGTATGGCACCAAGGAGCAAGTGCTTTAATCCAATGACAGATGAATCGTCCACTTCATGGCAAGCTTGAAGAGAAGGGGCGTGAAAGGAAGGACGACACCCACTTAGAGCCCAGTGTCACCAAGGTCAGCATCAGTATCTCTGTTCAGTTCAGACTTCTGCCCCCCGAATCCAAAGCTGACCTTGCTCATCTGTTAGTGACTCTCCTTAACCAAAGAAAGGCAAAAGTACCAACCTTTCTCTCTTTCTCTGTGTGTGTGGGTGCACGTGTGTGCGGGTGCATGTGTGTGCAGATGCATGTGTGTGAAGGTGCACTGTGTGCGGGTGCACGTGTGTGCGGGTGCACATGTGTGCAGACACATGTGTGTGAAGCTGCACC
>NC_034604.1:8992281-8999316 GCF_900095145.1 Mus pahari | reverse complement strand
GGATGCATGTGTGTGCGGGTGCACATGTGTGCAGATGCATGTGTGTGAAGCTGCACCTGTGTGCGGGTGCATGTGTGTGAGGGTGCACGTGTGTGCAGGTGCATGTGTGTGAAGCTGCATCTGTGTGCAGGTGCACGTGTGTGCGGGTGTATGTTTGTGCAGGTGCATGTGTGTGAAGCTGCACCTGTGTGCGGGTGCACGCGTGTGGAGGCCAGAGGTGAATCTTCAGCATCACTCTGCAGACCTTGCTCTCCTTGTTTTCTAAGACAGGGTCTCACAGTCCCCAGCACTGCAAGAGGAGAGCGAGCGAGCGCGCACCACTACTGAAGTCAAAGCCCACCCTCATGCCCGCACAGGGAGCACTCCTGCGACTGAGTTGTCTCCTCAGCAAAACCGGCAACCCTAAAGAAGCCCAGGCTCCACCCTTCTCTAGAGAAGGAAGCTAATCTGACAGAGCACAGACTTCCACCTCATGATGTTCTGGGAAAGACAAAATTGTGCAGACAGGAAAGCGTCAGTAGTCACCAGAGTTCAAGAGAGAAGGATGAGGGAGGTGGGGAGGGATGCTTAGGGCCTGGAAGGAACTCTTCTGTAAGGTACTATGTGAGAGCCTGTGCCATTAGACACTTGCTCAAACACCAGGATGTGCAGCGAGAGCCCACGCTCCACACCCTGTGCTCCGCCCCCCACCCAACACCCCGAGCTTTGGTGCCTGTGCTGTATGACTCTTCATCTGTGCCAACAAATGCATCACAGTGTTACAGGGTGTGTGAGGGGGTCAGAGGGTGTGGTACACACACACACACGCACGTGTGTGCGTGTGTATGTGTGTGCACGCATGTATACAGGAGTGTTCTAGACTCTGTGACCAATTCTGGTCACAAACCTTTTCAAAGATTCTATTAATGTAAAAGCCTACATTATACCAACTCCAAAGCCTTGCAGAGGACACTGTGGCTGTGGTTGTAGGCTGTGCTGCACTACTCACTGAGGAAGGCTTGAAACAACACATCTGACCGTTAAGAGGAGAGGTGATTGTTTGTTTGTTTGTTTGTTCTAAAGAAATAAACAAAAGTTGACTTGGGAAGAGAGGTCATTTAGTTAAAGGGCAAGAGCCCATTGTTTGACCCCAGAACCCACATGAAAGAGGCAAGACATGGTGCTCATGGAAACCCCAGCACCTGGGGATGAAGACAGGTGTAACAACCAAGGGCATCTCCTAGCCTCTAAGCACATACGCACACATGTGTGTGCACACATACATATACAAACATGAGGGGGGGAGAGAACACCTACAATAAAGTCTTGTCTAAAAAATATCAGTGATTCAATGAATAATCACATATTTGGTCAGGTGTGGCTGCATGAAATCTCAAGAGCTTGCTGTAGTAGTTTACCGTCTATTTCTGGGGCTTGCCTACTGTAAATCTCTACAGGGTCTCTGGGTAGAGCGAGAACTGGCCTTAATTCTGTGATCTTAGGAGTCGGGTTAAAGGTTCAGGCCCAGCCTTTCTCTTGCTGCTGAACTTGCAACTGTGTAATGTAAGCCTCTGCAAACTCCCAGACAGTCGTGGCTGCATGGAGGATGCTCAGTGCCATCTGCTTCTCAGACCCACGGTGCTGAGGTCAGCTCCGAGGGTCAGAGGGCAAGTCGCTTCTGAGATGAGCCTGCTTCCTCACTGTAGACAGGCATGCAAATACTACTGAGTGCCTACAAGAACAGGCTGAGCTACATGAGACCCCTCTCAAAAGACAAAAGCAGGAAGATGGTGCCAGTTCTAGCAAGTCAGTGGGTCTCATGTAGCTCAGCCCGTTCTTGAAGCCTATGCCAATGTGCCCTACTCGTCGCCGGTGGCACACTGTCTATCTCGGCATGACAGCTGGCACGCGGGCCTGGGGGAAGCCGCCCTGGTGGGTTGTTTGACTGCATGAGCGTGCATACCTTGACTCATCCTCTGCAGGTTGGGGAAGGAACAGTTGGGAAGGGCTTTCCACAAGTACAGCACTTCAATGGAGGCCAGCACACACAGCGCCCTGGTTGGGGTTAGCTTCCGAAATCGCTCAGCCTGCAAGGAATGCCCGGAATATTAGGCCCTGATCTTCAAAGCAAACCCAAATGACAAGCTGCACTTTGGAGACACATCACAGTGCAAGGTCAGTGTGAACGGCCCTCCCTTCCAAGGCCTCTCCACACTACGAACGGCCTGCAACTTTACTTTCTAAGTATATTTATGGTTGTATCTCATAGTCGTTATTCAGCCAAGTCTTGGATGTCTGGGTTCTGAGCATGCGCAGCTGAAAACGCTGCACTATGGCTTGAACCCATGAAGCTCCTCAGGCTGGCCTCGGACTCAGAGCACACATCTCCATCGTGTCCTTAGCCCTGGGGCTCTCGGCTGCACTCTATAGTATAATTTAATCTTACTTATGCATTTATCCATCTTTTGGTACAGGAGAACCAAACTCAAGGCCTTTCAAATGCTGGGCAAATGTCCCAATATCAAGTCACAATCCCAGCTTTGTAATCTATTTTACATTTGTGTGTGTGTGTGTGTGTGTGTGTGTGTGTGTGTGTGTGTGTGAGAGAGAGAGAGAGAGAGAGAGAGAGAGGGGGTGGGGGGTGGGAGGGGGAATAAGCACGTATCCACTTGGGAAGGCTTGAAGGCTCCTGCTGCAGTCAGAGGGCGGTGCTGCGCTCTCTGGAGCAGGAGCTACAGGCCGTTGTGCCAGGTTGACAGGGGTGCGGGGAACCCTTTCTCTGCAGCCTCTATCATCTAGTTAATGTTGGAATAAATTTAATCTAATAAAACCTAATTGAACTTTTAAAACCTTTTAAAGTAAAAGAAAATTTATAAAACAAAAAATGACGGGAAAACAAAGCTATGAGAAGGGAGACCATCACTCAGCGTCACCTGAGGTCACTCGCGGTCACCTGAAGTCACTCAGGGTCACTATATCTTAGTGTCAGAAATAGGTAACAAAACTGGGATACTCCCCCATAGTCCTGAGATTTCTACTGATAAATGCAACACCACTTTTGGTCTTTATTACATCAGAATGTGACACTGTCATCATCATGGGAAGCAAGGCCATCCGCCTCTCAGGGCTCCTGCCAACTTCTAAAGTGACCGCACTTCAGACAGACACTCCCTCCTTCCAGGCTCATTAGCTCTCAGGGTCCAGGGTATCTCATTCAAAACCAACCCTGCTGGAGCTAGGTGCAGTTATTCTCCTCAGGGTGGGGGGTGGGGTGGAAGTGTGGGGTGTGGGGGGGATGGGGTGGGGTGGAGTGTGTGTGTGGGGGCGTGTACCAGTTCTGCCAGGCCATCAGATGCCCTGCGTATGGCTGACGGGCTCTGACATACATACCTTTTTCACAGAGAACTGCTCAATCTGGTTGTTTTTCCTTTTGAACAGCTTCTGGACTTCTTTAAAAACAAGTTGTGCCCCATCCACATCACCAGTGGCGCCCTGACAAACTGCAAGACATCAGAATTGCATTTCCACAAACAAGTTATGTCCAAAAGACAGCACCATCTAGCTGACCCCAGCCTGTGGCCCACCCTCTCTTCTCACAGCTCTCTCCCTGCCCAGCCCCGCCTGCGGCCCATGGGTACGATGTACAGCTCTCAGCTGCCCAGCCCCGCCTGCTGCCCATGGGCATGATGTACAGCTCTCAGCTGCCCAGCCCCGCCTGCTGCCCATGGGTACGATGTATAGCTCTCAGCTATACATGCATGCCTGCTGCTGCCAGGCTTCCCACCACGAGGGCCTCTGAAGCCATAGGCGAGCCCCTTAGTTTAATGCTTTCTTTTAGAAGAGCTGCCATGATCATGGTGTCTCCTCACAGCAACAGAACAGTGACCAAGACAAGCGGATGAGAACCACACCTAAAAATACTCAACCTCGCCGGGTGTGGTGGCACACGCCTTTAATCCCAGTACTTGGGAGGCAGAGGCAGGCGGATTTCTGAGTTCAAGGCCAGCCTGGTCTACAGAGTGAGTTCCAGGACAGCCAGGGCTACACAGAGAAACCCTGTCTCGAAAAACCAAAAAAAAAAAAAAAAACCTCAACCTCAGCACACAGCCCCTGAAGACCAGATCCCAGCCTCCCAGCCATTCCTATTACAGCACAGCTGGAGACTGCGGGTTTGGGGTTTCAACAGCTCACCCTTGTGTGAAAACAGGAGAGACTTGGTACTTAAGAAAGGGGCCCCAGACAGAACTTAGCATATCTGTTCTCCAACGGCCCTGTAGAGACAGAAACGAGGACCCTACACAATTACACCTATTGTGCTCAGACATTTCCAACTATCTGGGAAGCAAGTGTTTGGCCATACAGCGATCTCACATGCTCATTTCTTGTATGCCCAAGAAAAACGACACTAAAGAACAGCTGCCCACACTGCCTGCAAGACCCAGCAATACCTCCCGACCATGGGATTCCTTGTATCTATCCTTCCAGGCTATGCAGTTGGGGACCGCTTACTTCTCTAAGTGTTGGGCATGCTAATACCTACCAGAAAGAAGCTCTTATTTTTATTCAAGATGCTGGCAAACTGTCTAAGTGTGAGACATAACATACCAACCCACATATCAGAAATAATAAGCACCGCACACGGACGCATGAGAAAGGGACGCCCTGCGGAGATTGCATAAGCACACAGACACGAGGCATGCGCACTGACTGCTCTCCAGTGTGATTTCATAGGATCTTTAAGATGCCCAGGACACAGCCTGGCTGATGCAGATCCTGTCTTAGATGAATGAAGGGAATGGAACTGAATGGAGACCATGTCCCACTGAAGCCAAACGTTCAAAGGAATAAAGAGGTGTGCATGGTAACGTCTGCAGTACTCAGTGGTACCTGAATGTAGTTCAGGGGAAGACACAGTGAGCTCCTGGCTTTGATTCCCAGCATTAGGACAAGTAAGTGTTCATGTTTCTCTTGAGTTTTAGGTAAGAGAACCATTTTTGACATAGCTTACACAGAGCAAACCTGAAGACCTTTACAGGTCGCTTGAAGGCAGGAGCCACAACTCCACCTTCCCATCTCTTCAGTTCTGCACCTCTAAAATCTATAATTGTAATTATAGTTTATAATTATAATCTATAAATGTCCTCAAAACCTCAGAGACATTTTGTGACTCATAGAGACAGAGAACAGCTCTGTCCACCAGGTGGCAGCCCAACACCAGCTATGTCATCTAAGAGCTTTCGAAAGCAAAAGCTGCCATCCCCACCCCCACCCACCCCCGCACCCCAAACATGGTTTCTGGTGTAATGCTGTGCAGCATAGGGGTACCCTGAGCTCTGGTAAGGTGAGCTCTCATATGACTTGGTAAAATGGGGTTGGAGCAAATCCTGCGAACTCTCTGAACACAGCATAAACTAAAAACTCTCACAGAATAAAAAAGACACTCCAATTCTGAAGAACACTTTAAAATTCGAATAAATAAAAACACGGGAGGCCTGGAGAGATGGCTCAGAGGTTGAGTATTGGCTAATGCTCTTCCACAGGTCCCAATTTCAATTCCCAGAAACCACAGATGGCTCACAACCACTTGTAACAGAATATGATTCCTTCTTCTGGTAGGCATAGAAACAGCATTCACCCATGTAAAGTAAGCAAATCAATCAAAAAGAAAGTTGTTAAGAACACCACAAAGAGAAAGAGAGAGAAGTGGCGGTGCAGAGACTGTTGGGAGCGAATACAGCCTCACGAGGAAGCATTCCTAAGGACCAAACAGGCCCGGGCTGGATGGGGTGTGTGGTGGCTGGCCATGGCATCCCGCTGGCCTCTGGACATTTATGCCTCATTTACTTGGCTACAGCAAAGAACAGGACTTGCCTGTAGGTGGGACGTGCCCACTTAGGAGTTACCCCAGTGGTGAAGACGAAGGTGAGTTACCCCTAGGAAGGTGAGACCACCCTGAGATAATGTACCTTTCTTTCCCAGAATCCCACTTGCAGAGTCCCTACTAGCCTACAAGAAGTAAGGCTCAGTAGGGTCTCAACTCAAAAGGGCGCCCATTTCTCCTTCTGGGTCAGTTTCTGTCAGATGCTGGGGAGAGGCTTTGTAAACCCTGGCACCTTGGGTCTCCTAATTGTACTCTGAAGCTGCCCTTCCTACAAGTGGCCTGAGCCCCACTTTGTGTCAACATCTCTCAAGTAGCATGGCCTTTCTCTTCGCTCCTCCACCCTCTTCCTGGGCAGCTAGCAGAACTGCAGCTATTTCTTTTCAACTCAAATAATTATCCTCGAATTTCATGTGACTCTCTTCTTAAGTCCTTTTACTAATGACAGGAAGAACCCAGGAAGGGACCCAGATTTTCCAGGCATCCTATGGAGGCTAAGACAGGTCTCCCCAAGGTCTCCTCCTTTAAATTCTCAAATCCGAGGGAAGAAGAACCTGCTCTGCTCATCTGACAGTATGAGCAGCATCCAACCCTGATGAGGGAGGAACCGAAAAGTGGGGTCTCTGCTTCCTCCTCGTCTGTCCCCACCTGCCAGGGTGTGGGGCTCACTGGCCACGCCCAGGACAGGCACTCACTGGCCACACACAGGACAGTCACTCACCTGCAGTCAGATATGCGTAGTAGCACTGGGACCACCTGGACTCATTCTTCAGCCTCTCGAAGGAATCAAATGCATCCTTGAAGTTGAGTTCAATCATGCTGCACCAGCCTACAAAAGGAGGGCATTCAGTGTGCTACCCTGGGACTGTGAGCTTGCTACACAGCTCTAAAGCCAAAGCACAGGGCACGACCAACACAGTGGGGCAGTAAGCTTAGTAAGCCTGCCCTAAGGTAGTGAGCTCAGTAAGCCTGTCCTATGGTACTGAGCTCAGTACACCTGCCCTAAGGTAGTGAGCTCAGTATACCTGCCCTATGGTACTGAGCTCAGTACACCTACCCTAAGGTACTGAGCTCAGTACACCTGCCTTAAGGTACTAAGATTAATACACTTGCCCTAAGGTAGTGAGCTCAGTACACCTGCCCTAAGGTAGTGAGCTCAGTACACCTGCCTTAAGGTA
>NC_034604.1:8978839-8991699 GCF_900095145.1 Mus pahari | reverse complement strand
TAAGGTAGTGAGCTCAGTACACCTGCCCTAAGGTAGTGAGCTCAGTAAGCCTGCCATAAGGTAGTGAGCTCAGTAAGCCTGCCATAAGGTAGTTAGCTCAGTACACCAGCTATAAGGTAGTGATCTCAGTACATCTGCCCTAAGGTACTGAGCTCAGTATACCAACTCTGAGGTGGTGAGCACTTTTGAAGGAATTACTGTTCCCTGTAAATACTTTCAGTGTTGACTCAAAGACAACCCATGGAGAACAATGAAAGGAAGATGTGATTTCTAGAGAGACCCAACTCACTTCCTGACCCTGTAAGAGCAGTATAGGTGAAGCAGAGGCAGGAGGAGCGGCAGGGACTGGAGGGGCAGGAGGGGCGGGAGGGGCAGCAGGGCAGTGTAGACAGGACTTGGTGTGACTAGACACTTGCACCTGCCTCTGAACAGCACTCACGGGAGTGAGAAATCCTGTGTTCTGTGTGGTGTGAGAGGACAGACAGACCCACCCCTCCTGTGTTCTGTACGGTGTGAGAGGACAGACAGACCCACCCCTCCACCCCACCCGCCTGTATGCTGGAGGCTGCAGAGGCTTATTCCCGGTGGGTGACTTGAGCCCCAGTGTGTGCATGCATGGCAGCCTGTGCTGGTCCTCACGCCTACAGCGGGAGCACTGTGGTGGGGGTCCATCAATCTTCCATAGAATACTGCCTCTATAAAAAGAAACTTATGAGCCAGGCTTGGAATCTTAGGACCTTTGGGGCTGAGGCAGGATTGCAGGGGCAGAAAACCAGAACAAACAGGCAGACCACAAACACCACCCCACCACAAGGACAAAAGAACATTATCAGGCATGTCACTAAGAAGTTGTATCACCTCAGACTTGTCATTTGAACTAGTGGAGGTGGGGGAATGCCCTCCAGGAAAAGGACAGTCTGATTCTTCAAGACACAGTCTTGACACATTTTAGGCTGAGAGTGTGGGGTAACATGCTCACTGTGTGAGAGACATCAGTGCAAGACTTGAATTCACTTGGAAACAGAGGCAGATGGTAACTGCTAAGCAAGGCAGTGGCCGGCACCTTACCCGGGAGTCTGCCCTCCTCAATCATGGACACACTTAACTCCTGAGTCATTGAATCCTAGGCCTGTGGGCTCCTAGTTTGCTCTGGCCACTCACCTTGAAGTGGCAGAGTAGAAAACACTGTCCAACCTAGGCTTTGAAATTCCGGTCCTTTGAAACTTTGCTCAACAGCATAGCCACCACACAGACCTCCAGCAGCGTTTAGAATATACAGAAACACATTTCTCTGCTGGACTATACTCCACCTTCTCACTGAACTGTAACAGGTATCACCACACAGCGTCCATCACTTGCTGGATAATTCCCTATCTTTTCCCTCATGCTTTCCATAAACACGTGTGTCTGCAGGAGGCGAGGCGAGTGACAGGGCGCTAGGGACCGTCTGACAGGTGTTATCTGCTCTGCTTCTCTTCCCTGTCAACACAACTCTCACTGGTTCCCACCAACCCATCATCCTTTCTTCTTGGTCTACCCTCCATTTCTCATCTCTGACACACTGGGCCAGCATTTTGTTTATATTCCAAGCCCAAAGTTGTATTTGCTCTTCCCAGCAAATGGAGGGGTGGTTACGTAAAGGATTCTGAAATCTCTCAAGTGCCAGGGTCAGAGCAGAGCGCAGGCAGGCAGCCAGAGAAGCTCTCAGTAACAACCTGAGAGATGAGGGGATCCTAGGCAGACACTCTCCTGTGTCCATGTCCCCGTAAGACACAAAGCTGACCGGGAGGGCCTTTCACTTGCCAACGACCTGTTCCCACCTGGATGTGACCTGCTGGCACTGTGCCTTAGTTTGTCTTCTGTTCCTGGGATACAACAATGACCAAAACAGCTTGGTTAAAATTATATGAGGATTATGTTACCAGAAAAGCATGTGACTTAGGGATGGTGTAACCAAGTCTTCGTGGAAGCACAGATATGCTAAGTTCTGTCTGGGCCCCTTTCTTAAGTACCAAGTCTCTCCTGTTTTCACAGGTGGGTGAGCTTTTGAAACCTCAAACCCGCAGTCTCCAGCTGTGCTGTAATAGGAATGGCTGGGAGGCTGGGGTCTGGTCTTCAGGGGCTGCGCTGAGGTTGTGTTTTTAGGTGTGGTTTACAGGTAAGATCTCTCATCTTGGGGAGGAAAGCATTTATATGGTTCATAGATCCTGATCGTATTCCACCACTGAGGATAACCAGGGCAGGACCCTGTAGACAGGAACTGGAACAGAGGCCATGGAGGGACACTCTTATTGGCTTGCCCACAATGGGCCAGACCTACCTACGTCAATCATTAACCAAGAAAATGCCCCCCACAGACTTGCCCACAGCCAATCTGACGAAGGCTTGGGTCAAGTTGACAAAAAAGAAAAAAAGAAGTCTAAGTAGAACACACAGTCCCTCCCTTGGCATCAGAGGCGCAGAAGGTCTGGAAACCGACTAGATGACCTAGGCTCCAGCTCCTCCGAGGCACTACTTCTCGAGAGCCTTGAGCCTTGAATTTTAACTTGTACTGGAGTAATCCACCCCATACTGCCTGTTGTCCCCAAATCAAAAAAACGGTAGCGAGGAGGAGTGAGTACCAGCGAGACAAGCCTTAGTGCGTATGCTAGAGTGACTGGATCCTCAGTGTACAGGGCAGTGTCTTCCCAGAGGAGAAAAGGGCAGCAGAGAAGATGCCCACTGGTGACGGACCCTGCCCCCAAGTTATTTCTGATTGGGAAATAAAGATGCCAACAGCCAATAGCCAGGCAGAAGAGGCATAGGTTTCACAGGTTTGGGGTTGAAGGAGGACCATGAGGAGAAGAATGTGCAGGAGGAAGAAGGAGAAGCTGCCATGGGTTAGGTGGCCACTGGAGTTAAGAGCAGCCTAGGCCTAGCAGGGAGTAAGTTAACTCGGGGTTATCGATAGGAAGTGGATTCTGACAGCATGGAGGGGAAGCAGCTGCCCAGCTCTTGTGCTGTTTAAGGCTCACTGTAAACATACAGGCTTTGTGTGTGCTTTTTATCTAGGAACCAAAGGGTCAGAATTAAAAATTTCTACACCTGCTTGAACACAAGAGCCAGCAGATTACCGACTTCACACAGACAGACGTGCTGGACTCCCCTGGTTACCGACTTCACACAGACAGACATGTTCCATTCTTATAGTTACCAATTTCATACAGGCAGACGTGCTGGATCTCTCTCTGGTCCACAGCCAGCTCCAGAGCAGTGTGGAAGGAAGTCAAGGCACTGTTGATTTGACACTAAAGAGAAAAAGAAAAGCAGGGTGACTGGCTACGACCTGGCATCAACACTGAAATCACGACCAGCTTTCTCCTGAGCCCCGATTTTCAACAGACCACGCCAGCCATACAGGAAAGCTGTTTAAGGGCCATTTTGCTTTACGTGAGATTAACCTAGCACATTAACTCCTTTTTAAAAACTATTTTCTACTTACTTTATGTGTGTGCACATGCATGACACAGCCAGCACACTTGTGGAGGTCAGAGGACAATCTATGGAAGCTGCTTTTCTACCATGAGGTCCAGAGGGCTTGAACTCAAGTCTGCAGGCTTGGGCACAAGTGCCTTGGCTCTCCAGGCAGCCCATCAGTCTCTCCTTCTTTTTTTTGTTTTGTGATACAGGGTCCCTGTGGTGGTTTGAATGAAAATGACTCCCATAGACTCACAGGGAGTGGCATTATTGGAGGTGTGGCCTTGGAGGAAGCGTGACACTAGGGGGTGGGTTTTGAGGTTTCAGAAGCTCAAGCCAGGCCCAGTAGCTGTCTCTGCCTGCTACCTGTGGATCCAGATGTGAACTCTCAGCTCCTCCAGCACCATGTCTGCCTGCATGCCACCATGTTTCCTGCCATGATGACAAAGGACTCTCAACTGTAAGCCAGCCCCAATCAAATGTTTTCTTTTATAAGAGTTGCCATGGTCATGGTGCCTCTTCACAGCAACTAAGGCAGTTCCACTGTGTGGTCCATACTGGCTTCAATCCCATGATCCTGACTCCAGCTGTCCTTCCCAAGTAGCCGAGGCTGCAGTTATACACCTCAAAGCCCAGCTTAGACAGTGATGTTGCCAGCTCACCCCATCGTTCATACTAGTCTCTCTGCATGCATGTATGTAGACTTCGTTGTATTATAACTGTCCACCAATCTAGTTCTTTGTTACCAGGCTCATTCAACAGGCACAAGGACCATATTCTGTCTTCTGGTAAATATTTAGTTGCGGTCAAGAAGAATAACCATTGAAGCCACTACCAGTAAGCCTTGCCCTATCTGGTCCCGCTGTTCAACTGGACAATGGATGGTTGGATTTTAACTCAACACTGGCGTTCGTTTGCTTCTGGTCGTTGGCCGCATCTCAGCACTCAGAACCCTCTGAGGCCCCAGACTCCATTTGCAATGTGAACATCTGCCCACCACTGCAGAACCTGCCACCCCCAGATGTCAGTTTTACTTATTTCTGGTTGTAGAGCTCTCCCTGTTTTAGTTTGGACCCAGGACAAGGGGCGGAAGTGAATATTTTACATATCAATGCAGATCTGGCCACCAGTTCTCTCATCAACCTCAGTCCTGAACTGGCATACCCTGCTCTCAACCTTGAATTTTCCAGTCCAGGGCGGGGCTGCCCTTGCCCCAGGGGTTCTTCCCTATATAATCCAGACACTTGCTCATGCTTTCTTGAATTCATTCTCTCTCTCTCTCTTCCTCTTCTTCCTTCTCTTCTCAGCTCTCCTGTCCTTCCTCTCTTTCTACCCTCACCCTCATGACAACTTCCCTGGCTTCCTTCCTTGGGGCCAGTGAACTTGCCTACTCAGGAGCAGCTTGAGAGATAACCTATCACGCCCCCTCCCCCCCCAAATCTGCTGTTCCACTTTCTGTGGTCCCAGTGGCCTGTGGTCAACTGCTGTCTAAAATCAGAATACAGTATAGGAAGATACTTTGAGAGGTACAAGAGACCACATTGTTGTGGGTTTGGTCTAATGCTGCATCTATTATGTTAATCTGCTCCCCAAAATTGCATGAGAATTTGCACATTCATGTGGAAGATGCTGGTTGGTTTGAATTGGTAATAAAGTTGCCAGTGGCCAAAGGCTGGGTAGGGAGACAGAGGTGGGACTAGGATTCCTGGGCAAGGGACTGAGAAAGAGCAGGAAAAGGAGAGCTGCCATGCTGGGGAAAGGCGTAGAGGCCATGCTGGAAGTGTGCTGGACAGAGGACACAGCCGTCATGTAGGTGCTGGGAAACTCAGACCAAGGGGGCTGCAGGACTGGGTCCGGGGCAGCCAAGATGGAATATAGCTTTTAGTAAGAAATAACTCAGGAATGCGAAGGCTGGGGAGAGTGTGCCAGCCATATGGAGGTCTGAAGTGGCCCAGCCATTGAGCTGTCTAAGGCATATTAAAATATAAAGTGTGTGTGTGTCTTTCATCCGAGAACCCAGAATGTTGGTGCAAGGAGTGCTGCGGCCACCGCTGGGACAACTCGAGTGGAGTGACTTGGGTTCAGCAATGCCACATCACTGCCATTTTCACAACAGAGCATGGCTGACTCTTTTCTGGTTTACTTTTGTTCTTTACCTAATGTGTACATTAAATTGTGGCCTGAGTAAGTATGCAGAGGAAAATGTAGATCTAGCATTCAGCTCTCTCAGGTGTCAGTGGTCACAGAGGGTCTTGGAACATATGCCCAGGTAAAGAGGGAGCCACTGGACATCTGATTTTTCTTTCCATTAAAAATTTCTTTCTATGTTTGCTAACCTCAGGCTATAAGAACTTGATAAGAACTCTCAAAAAGCATCAAAGAGTCAGAAAAGGTCCAGACTCATTAACTAGGCATTAAGAGCCTTTCAGTACCGGGGAGAGCACAGGGCCTCTGTGGGTGGTGCCTCTGCACAGTCCTTCCTTGCTCTGCGGGACCAGGCACCCCATCCACTTCCCCCTCCCCCCTACAGTGGCAAGGCTGTGCCTTCTTACCCAGCCTTACCCAGCCCTTCTCTCCTATGCCTGCTGTTTGCTCTCTCCTGCCTCCCAACTCTATCCCCTACACAGCGGCCAGGCAGGGACAACGGGGAGGGTCCTAGAAGAGGTCTGCAGAAGCCCTAAGGTCACTGAGGCTGGGGTGATCTGCAGCACAGCCTGTGACTCAGGAAGTCTCTGGGCTCAATGGTTCATTCACAAATATTCACCTGACAGTGAACTGCCCTCTTGTGACACAGCATTTTGTTGCCAGAAGGACTCAGGCTGTGGCCTTCAAGCCCTCAGTGAACACGCGCCACAAAGAGACTTCTCACTTAGGCATTCCTCATGTGCTTAAATTATGTGCCCTGTGCTGGTGAGGACCTTAAGGCGATGTGACAAAGCTCCCATGGGGGAATCATACCACACCTAAGACACCACCTCTGTGACAAAACCTTTCATGAGGCATGTGTGCCAGTGAGTGTGACGGTGAGGGTGTAAATGAGTGTGCAAGTGAGTGCAGGCCCTCACACACTTTTTATGCCTGTCTCCAACTATTCCCTTGAGATCAACAGTTCTTCCCCAGCTCCCCTCCTCACTCCCTACAATATATTTCTTTTGCACAGGAACCACAGCATTGTGGGCTTTGCATCTCTAGTTGCCTAGTTAAGGACACAGGACATTCACACACAGGGTATTTCTGAGTGGGCCACTGTAACCAAGCTGTCTCCGGCTGCATGTCCAGTGCAAAGCTACACTGGCCTCCAGAGGACAGGAAGGCACCCAGGCAGCAATTGGGTCTAGACCTTGATGATGACACGACTGAAATAAGACTCTGACATCAAGAAAGGAAGATGGAAGCCAAGAAATTGCACTGACACCACACTGTAGCTCTTGCTGTTCCCCAAGCCTCTCCAGGATGGGCACACATTGGTATATTTTCAAACAACTTAGTCAAGTATCCAGCATTTAAATTCTGATCTGATTAACTGCAAAGTAAGCTTTCTTGAGTGACAGTGTTTACAGATTAAGCCCAAGAGCAGGGAGATTATCACCTGCACCTTTAGGAGGGGTGGCCACAGGCAGAAATTAGAAGTATGTGACCACAAGCCCAGGACTGCTGTTAGCCACTGGATGTAGCAGAGTCAATGAACAGATTGTTTCTAGAGCCTCAGAGGGCGAGAGGCCCTGTAGACACCTTGTTTTGTTTAGCTCAGTGTCGGGGGAGCATACAATGTAGAAGATGTTTCAAACAGAAGACAGGAGAATAAATACAGCACCATGGAGAAGGTAGCTTGCCAGGTCCTTGGGGCAAGAGCTGGCCAGCCAAGGAGGCAGGAGAATGGATTCATGTGCTAAGCTAGACAAGGGTGACCTGTCGTCAAACCTAAATAGACACAGCCTTAAAAAACAAAACAAAACCAAAACAACTTGTAGCACAGCAAGAATCGGTTAGGTAATGCTCTGGCTATTTCTCCTATGGGGTTTAGAACGCCTACCTGGATTACCCAGTGCACAAGACAATAGCTAAGAACAAAATGTCTACTGCCATGTCAACCTGGGTCTCCACTCTCAGTGAAAGGGCTTTGAGATATCTGGCCTGCAGACTGTCATACACACTTGGAAACAAAGGCCATTCACCTGTAAAAGTTACAAGTGTGAAGAAAGTGGTCTCTCTTTCTCACACGAGAAACCACTTGAAGATTCTATGGGGTGTGTGTGCTTAAAGGTATGGCCCCAAGAGCCAGTGTGACCTCTAAATTAGCCCGAGCTCAACCTTAATCATTCCTTGAGGGATTTGCTTAAATAGCAGAAATATATTACCCCTTATTTTTCACCAAAATAATTTAAAACAAGAAACTAATCTACGGTGGGTTTTATGGTGAATTAAAACACCTACCATGGCCCTGAGGATGGAGAATCATTCTCAGCTGCAGACAAGACTCACAGCTGAATTTTAAAATAAACTGTAGCATCCATAACTGGGACTGAAGAAGACACACAGAGAAGGCCAATGTGGAAGCCACAGTGCTCCGAGTAAGATCAACCCCTTCTGTTGTTATTACTGATTTCCTGATTCTCACCTTACTGTATGAGTGTTCTGCCTAAATGTGTCTGTGCACCACATGTGTGCAGTGGCCCCACAGGCTGAAAAGGTGTCAGATCCTCTGAATCCTAGTTATACACTGTTATGAGTCACCATACGGGTGCTAGGAACAAAACCCAGGACCTCTTCAGGAGCAGTAAGCCTTTTTAACCACTAAACCATCTCTCCGGCCCAATACTGGTTTTTGTCGGACAAACGATACACTAACAAATTGTGTGGACAAACCGTTTGAAGGCCATTATCCTAATTGGTAGTGTCTGCTTGCCATGCATGAAGGCCAGGGTCCCACCCCCAGAACGCCATAAGCCAACGTTGGTAGCACACATCTACAATGCTTGCACTCAGAAGGCAGAGGAGACTCCCCAAAGCTCAAGGTCATTCTAAGTTACACAGCTTGTTCCAGGCCAGCCTGGATCCATATCTTACAACAACAACAACAACAACAACCCTGAAACAAATATTGGAGGCCTTCACTAATAGACAGAAAAACAAACCAACAAGGAAAAGGAAACAAAGGCATTGAATGCTGAATCTGTTCTCCAAAGGAGTCATAAACAGTAAGCAGGGCGGGGCCATTAGCAAGTAGCACCGTGTAGGGCAGCCACTGTGCTCTGAGTGCCTGCGAACACACGCTTCTGGTTATTCCAGCTTCTCCCTTCTTCCTGGCACTGTGTCCCTGAGCATTTGGACTCCCCAGTCAACACTTTATCTACTACACCAGAATGCTTTTTTTTTCTTTTTGACATGATGGAGAAAAAGCAGAAAATTGAAAAAAAAATGTGTTCATGTTAAAGATGACATAAAAGAATTTAAAATAATTGGCAGGAAAATGCCAAGAAGTGAAGAAACAATGAACACACTGGTTTATGAACTAAGCTGTAGCACTTGGAAGACTGGGATTCAAGATGAGCAAGGAAGACAGAGAACAGAGACACAGATGGCCAAACGTGAGCAGAGACGGGCATAGTCAGGAAAGTGACCTCAGGAGGTCCCTGGACGCAATGGCACCATGGGAGGATGTCATCAGGTGTCTGGCTAAGGACCTTTGTAAACTCACAGTTGGACAAGCACCACCATCTTAATTTAGAACAGTTTCCTCATCTTTATCTTGACTATCACTAACTGCACACCCTGAATGTCTGCATTCCCTGGACCAGCATGGACCGCAGGCAGCACATGCTGACTCCCTTCTTGTGCTGGACTGCAGGTTCAGATGGACATGCCACATGCTTTTCATTTGTCCTGCTGACAGACACTGGCCTCGACGCTACTTTTTTACTACTAAGGATAATAAATAATATGGAATTTATGTTTTCATTTCTCTTAAGTATATGCCAAGAACTGGTGAGCTGTGTAGTAAACTGAAGCTTAACACTCTAAAGACATGCTCAGGTGCTTTCAGAGTAGCTGTCCCACTTTGGATTCCCATCAGCAACCAATAGGATTCTGGTTTCTCCACAGCCATACCAACATTTGTTTCTTGCTGTTTCTGGCAGTGTTGCTGCACACTGCCAGTTGGGTGTGAAGTCCTACCTCCATTGGATTTGATGGACAGTTTTAAATGGCTTTCAATACCAAGTATCTTTTCACAGGCTCATCTGCCCTTTGCATCTTCACAAGTATTCACTGTGGGCCAACTGTGGGCCATCATGGAGGTTACGCTGAAGGCCATGTGACCTTAAGAGGCTCTGCCACTGAAACCAGCCAAAACTGCCAACCTCTCTTGGGCACGTGTACTCCAAGGAGAGGTCCTGAGGCTCATAGTAAACTGATGCCAATTTCAAACTGACTAATTTATCCCTTTATTCTGAGTTTTAATACTGTTTCCAGACACAGTCCTCCTTTGACTATGTAACTTATAAAGTCCTCCTCCTAATCCAGGCTGTCACTTTGTCCCCTCAGTGTTTATGACACTAGTGTTTCACTGAGCTGTAATTCAATCCACCTTTTCTTTTTTTAGTCTCTATATTTTTGGTGTTGTATATAAACCACTGCCTACATCATGAGGTGTGTGATTTTAGAGTCTACATTTAGAGCTGCCCCTTTGTGAGTGAATTTTATGTAGGAGATGAAATAGCTGTCAGGTGAAAGTCTTTCACCCATGTGTTTAGTTGTAGCACCAATTGCTGACAACGCTTTTTGTTTGTTTGGCCATTGATTGGTCTTGGTGCCCCTGTCAAAAGTCAGCCGATCATGAAGCGGAGGCTCCTTTCTCATTGATCCTTAGGCTGACCCTTACATCAGAGCCACACCATCTCAATTACTCTGCAGAAAACCTTCCAACTTTCATCTTCTTTTTCCAGACTATTCTGGCTACCCTGGGTCCCTGAATTTAGGTCAGCTTGTCTGCCTTTGCAAAAAGGCATTGCTGGGTTGTTTTGTGCATTAGAGGGGACAGGTCCCAGGGCATCACACACACACACACACACACACACACTGTTGAGAGACACCCCAGTCTTCAAGCTGCAGTTCGGAGGACTGTACTGGGACTCTGTCAGGGTTTGACAATAATTAGAAGAACAATTCTTTCTTGCTAATGCTGGGCCTTCTAACACACACATTCCTTTACATACTATCGTCAAACCACTTCGCCCTGCATCACTAGGGTTGTAAGGGAGGCAGAAGAGAAGTGACTTGGGGACTTGGCTGACTCAATAAAGTGCTTGTCACATAACCAGAAGGATATGAGCTCAATCAGCAGCAACTGTGTACAAGCCAAGCCTGTAACCCAAATCCTAGGGAGGTATAGACGAGAGATGCCTAGAAGCTCACTGGCCAACCAACCCAGGTCAGTCTTTGAGCTCCAGGTTCAGTGAGAGACCCTGTTTCAAAACAGGTGGTAAGTAATTGAGACCAACAGCCAACATCAACCTCTGGATCCATATACATCTGTATACCAATGCATTCCCTGGCCACACACACACACACACACACGCACAGGCACATGCACACGCACATGCACACAGGGGTGGGGTAGAATATTGCTACCATAGAATAAACTGTCTTTATAAAATTGTACAAATTACTATAGTGGGGAGCACCCAATTGCATATTGCCTAAATAGAATTTCTCTTCATTTAACAAGAACTACATAGCAGTTACTACTCTTTGGTTCTAACAATACCTCTAGAGTTATACCTGTAGACACAAGAAAGAAAGAAAGAAAGAAAGAAAGAAAGAAAGAAAGAAAGAAAGAAAGAAAGAAAGAAAGAAAGAAGAAAAGAGAAGAGAAGAGAAGAAAAGAGAAGAGAAGAGGAGAGGAGAGAGGAAAGGAGGAGAGGGAGGGAGAGAGGGAGGGAGAGAGGGAGGGAGGGAGAGGGGAGGGCGAGGAGAGAAAGAAACTACTATGCTAAATCACTTAAGTGGCAGCACTTGCTGTCACCTCAGCACTGGAAAACAATGGTCAATGTCCCAGCAATAGCTGCCAAGCAACCAGAAAGGATGGATTACTGACACCAGGGAACTGTAATAGTCTATCTGCATGCTGGTTATTCCTAAAGACTATGTCAACACATATGAATATCAGGTTTACATGTAAAATGCATGAAACTTCATGTGTGCAGGTTATAGGCTACAAAATAAAGTAAAATAGCTTAGAGATTAATCATAATTGGGATGTTATTTTTTGAATCTTAAAATTTTGTTATTTTTGTTATCTTAAAATAAAGGTGTGTGAAGCTGGGCAGTGGTGCCACACACCTTTAATCACAGCTCTTGGAAAGCAGAGGCAGGCAGATCTCTGTGGGTGTGATGCTAGCCTGGTCCATAGAGCAAGTTCCAAGACAGCCAATGGGAACTCACAGAGAAACCCTGTGTTAAAAAACAAAAAAATAAGGCAGCCAGTTCCAAAACTGGCTTCCTCCCAGAGGAAGCTCCACTCCCAGGCACTCTAACACACCCAGGATCCCAGGAGCTTGGTCATACCAGAATCTCAGGATCCTAGAGGCAGCTAGACTTCCAGCAGCTCTGTCACACGCAGGATCTCACAGGATCACTGGATCCCAGAATCACAGGATCACAGAGATAGAGGAACTCTGAGGAATTCTGACACAACCAGGATCACAGGAAGAACAGGCTTTAGTCAGACATAGCAAGGAAAAGCAGCACTAGCAAGAACCAGATGGCAGAGGCAAGCATAAGAACATAAGCAACAGAAACCAAGGTTACTTGGCATCATCAGAATCCAATACTCTCAACACAGAAAGTCCTGGATACACCATCACACTGGAAAAGCAAGATTCAGATCTAAAATCCCTTCTCACGATGATAATAGAGGACTTTAAGAAGGANATAAATAAGTCCCTTAAAGAAATACAGGAGAACACAGGTAAAACAGCTAGAGGCCCTTAAAGAGGAAACACAAAAGTCCCTTAAAGAATTACAGGAAAACACAATAAAACAGGTGAAAAAAATGAACAAAACCATCCAAGATATAAAAATGGAAATAAGAACAATAAAGAAATCACAAAGGGAGACAGCCCTGTAGTGAGGAAGCCTAGCAAAGAGATCAGGAGTCATCGATGCAAGCATCACCAACAGAACACAAGAGACAGAAGTGAGAATCTCAGGTGCAGAAGATACCTTGGAAAACACTGACACAACAGTCTAAGAAACTGTAAAGCAAAAAGTTCCTAACCCAAAACATCCAGGAAATCCAGGGCACAATGAGAAGACCAAACCTAAGGATAATGGGTATAGAAGAGTGAAGATTCCCAACTTAAAGGGCCAGTACATATCTTCAACAAGATTATAGAAGAAAACTT
>NC_034604.1:8956467-8978754 GCF_900095145.1 Mus pahari | reverse complement strand
TGCATATTGCCTAAATAGAATTTCTCTTCATTTAACAAGAACTACATAGCAGTTACTACTCTTTGGTTCTAACAATACCTCTAGAGTTATACCTGTAGACACAAGAAAGAAAGAAAGAAAGAAAGAAAGAAAGAAAGAAAGAAAGAAAGAAAGAAAGAAAGAAAGAAAGAAGAAAAGAGAAGAGAAGAGAAGAAAAGAGAAGAGAAGAGGAGAGGAGAGAGGAAAGGAGGAGAGGGAGGGAGAGAGGGAGGGAGAGAGGGAGGGAGGGAGAGGGGAGGGCGAGGAGAGAAAGAAACTACTATGCTAAATCACTTAAGTGGCAGCACTTGCTGTCACCTCAGCACTGGAAAACAATGGTCAATGTCCCAGCAATAGCTGCCAAGCAACCAGAAAGGATGGATTACTGACACCAGGGAACTGTAATAGTCTATCTGCATGCTGGTTATTCCTAAAGACTATGTCAACACATATGAATATCAGGTTTACATGTAAAATGCATGAAACTTCATGTGTGCAGGTTATAGGCTACAAAATAAAGTAAAATAGCTTAGAGATTAATCATAATTGGGATGTTATTTTTTGAATCTTAAAATTTTGTTATTTTTGTTATCTTAAAATAAAGGTGTGTGAAGCTGGGCAGTGGTGCCACACACCTTTAATCACAGCTCTTGGAAAGCAGAGGCAGGCAGATCTCTGTGGGTGTGATGCTAGCCTGGTCCATAGAGCAAGTTCCAAGACAGCCAATGGGAACTCACAGAGAAACCCTGTGTTAAAAAACAAAAAAATAAGGCAGCCAGTTCCAAAACTGGCTTCCTCCCAGAGGAAGCTCCACTCCCAGGCACTCTAACACACCCAGGATCCCAGGAGCTTGGTCATACCAGAATCTCAGGATCCTAGAGGCAGCTAGACTTCCAGCAGCTCTGTCACACGCAGGATCTCACAGGATCACTGGATCCCAGAATCACAGGATCACAGAGATAGAGGAACTCTGAGGAATTCTGACACAACCAGGATCACAGGAAGAACAGGCTTTAGTCAGACATAGCAAGGAAAAGCAGCACTAGCAAGAACCAGATGGCAGAGGCAAGCATAAGAACATAAGCAACAGAAACCAAGGTTACTTGGCATCATCAGAATCCAATACTCTCAACACAGAAAGTCCTGGATACACCATCACACTGGAAAAGCAAGATTCAGATCTAAAATCCCTTCTCACGATGATAATAGAGGACTTTAAGAAGGANATAAATAAGTCCCTTAAAGAAATACAGGAGAACACAGGTAAAACAGCTAGAGGCCCTTAAAGAGGAAACACAAAAGTCCCTTAAAGAATTACAGGAAAACACAATAAAACAGGTGAAAAAAATGAACAAAACCATCCAAGATATAAAAATGGAAATAAGAACAATAAAGAAATCACAAAGGGAGACAGCCCTGTAGTGAGGAAGCCTAGCAAAGAGATCAGGAGTCATCGATGCAAGCATCACCAACAGAACACAAGAGACAGAAGTGAGAATCTCAGGTGCAGAAGATACCTTGGAAAACACTGACACAACAGTCTAAGAAACTGTAAAGCAAAAAGTTCCTAACCCAAAACATCCAGGAAATCCAGGGCACAATGAGAAGACCAAACCTAAGGATAATGGGTATAGAAGAGTGAAGATTCCCAACTTAAAGGGCCAGTACATATCTTCAACAAGATTATAGAAGAAAACTTACCTAACCTAAAGAAAGAGGTGCCCATGAACATACAAGAAGCCTGCAGAACTCCAAACAGACTGAAAAGAAATTCCTCCCGTCATATAATAGTCAAAACACCAAATGCACTAAACAAAGAAAGAATATTAAAAGCAGTAAGGAAAAAGGTCAAGTAACATATAGAGGCAGACCTACCAGAATTGCACCAGAATTCTCACCAGAGACTATGAAAGCTAGAAGATCCTGGGCAGATGTCATACAGACCCTAAGAGAACACAAATGCCAGCCCAGGCTACTATACCCAGCAAAACTCTCAGTTACCATAGATGGAAAAACCAAGATATTACATGACAAAACCAAATCTATACAGCATATTTTCACAAATCCAGCCCTACAAAGGATAATAGATGGAAAAACCAACACAAGAAGGGAAACTACACCCTGGAAAAAGCAAGAAAGTAATCTTTCAACAAACCCAAAAGAAGATAGACACACAAACATAATTTCACCTCTAACAACAATAACAGGAAGTAACAGTCACGTTTCCTTAATATCTCTCAACATCAATGGACTCAACTCCCTAATAAAAAGACATAGACTAACAGGCTGGATATGTAATCAGGACCCAGCATTTTGCTGCATACAGGAAACACACCTCAGTGACAAAGATACACAACCTCAGAGTAAAAGGTTGGAAAACAATTTTCCAAGCAAATGGTCCCAAGAAACAAGTTGGAGTAGCTTTTCTAATATCGAACAAAATCGACTCAATAGAAACAGATGTATAAAATTTGGGGTCATAGACAGATGCACCTAAAACAAGCAGAATGCACAGAAACAAACACTTATCTAGGACTAATTGGCTATTCTGGGTCTTTTGTTGCCCCATACAAATTGAGGGTTTTCTTTCTATTTATGTGAAAAATGAGATGAGAATACTGATTATGACTTCACTGAATCAGTAAATTGGTTTGGTAGGAAGGTCTTTTTTCACAATGTTAATTCTACCAAGCTATAAGCTTGGGAGGTCTTCAAATTCTAGTATGTTTCTTAATCTCTTTCTTCACATATTTTAAGTTTTCATTTTAGAGGGTTTTTACCTCCTTTGTTATGTATATTCTAAATATTTTATTTTACTTGAGAAACTGGGAAGAGGAGCGTGTCCATCTCTTTCTCAGCAGGCTTGTTACTCATGTGTATTAAGACTGGTAAATTTTGTAAGTCAATTATGTATCATGACACTTTGCTGAAATTATTGATAATTTCTACATTTTTTCTAGTTAAATTTTGGTAAACTGGGTATAATATAATCTTCAATTGAAAATGTGTACATGCCTGTGCACATGTGTGCTTGTGTGTGAATATGCATTGTGTGCCTGCATGTGTATGTAACAAGAGGAGCTGTATGCTGTAAGTGACACCCAGAAGGGCACACTGTAACAATCAGCTTGTGACTCAGCACTGATGTTGCTATGCAGCAAGATGGCTGTAGTAACACCATTATCAAGTCATCCAGAGAGACTGTGCATTGACTCTACCCTGGAGCCATAGTGGAGGCAGTGAACAGAGGCCCATTCTCCTAGGCACACTTAGGAGCCCAGGGATGGAAACCAACTCTCCAGCTTGTCCAGCTGGGGTGAAGAAAGCAGCAAACACATTTTATTCAAACAATGTAGACTACTATTATCTTCTCCTGACAGTGAATTTTCCTTTTCTTTAAACCACACAATATGTTCTCATCACATTGGATTTGAGGACAGATGTGTGGATCCATCTCCCCCACATCAGATGAGATCAATAATGCTTTCTGTACTTCTAAGAATAAATGGCAGTCCTGGGTTTGGGGGTCCTTAAGGTAATTAAGAGAAGTATGTGTAGGCTGGAGGAAAAGAGGATGACAATTAATCGAACTTGGGGAATTAGCTCTCTTCCTGCATTGCCTCTTTCCTGCTCCTATAAATAACAGCATTATGTCATGATGACAGGGCATGCTGGTCACACGCAAGATGCAGGCTGCCCTTCAACAGAGGGTACTGATAATAGGAGTGCACTGAGTTTGGACTGAGGTCCTTCTGTCCCGTCCCTGCTCCCAGGAGCTCCTCAGGCTTCCTCTTTTCTCTATCTGATGAATGAATCATGACAGGGATCAATGCCCACTTTTCTGTCCCTGCCACAATCGTAAGCGAGTAGGCCAAATACAGTTCAGACCTGTCATCTTTGGGTGGCACCAATGTCAAATTAATTTAATTTAAACAGAAGTATACAGTGAAAGTACTGTAGCCGCTTTCCTTTCTGCTGCTGTGTTAGAGCATTCTGATGAAAAGCAGCTTGGGGAGGGCAGGGTTCATCTGGCTCACCCTTCCAGATCACAGTCCATTACTGAGGGGGCCAGCTCAGGCAGGAACTTAAGCAGGGACCTGAAGTGCAACCATAGAAGAATGTTGTGCTGGGCGGTGGTGGCGCACGCCTTTAATCCCAGCACTTGGGAGGCAGAGGCAGGCGGATTTCTGAGTTCGAGGTCAGCCTGGTCTACAAAGTGAGATCCAGGACAGCCGGGGCTACACAGAGAAACTTTGTCTCAAGAAAACAAAACAACACCAAAAAAAGACTGCTGCTTCCTGGCTCACTCAGAAGTTCATGCTTAGCCAGCCTTGCTATTCAGCCAAGGAGCACCTGTGGTGCCACTCATGGTACCAGGACGGGCCTTCCTAGGTCAATCAGCAACCAGGAGGCCCCCGCCCCTCACAGATAAGGACACAGATATGCCAGTCTCATCTTGGCAATTCCTCAGTGGAGGTTCTCTCCTAGGTGGTATCAGGTTGATGGTTACAGCTAACTAGGACATGCTCCTATTGACGACACCTGCGATACCAAGTCGACAAGAGGTGCAGAGCCAGCAGGGATCACTCCAGAGGTCAATGTGTGCAGAGCCTCAGAAACCAGAGGCAAGCATCCGGTCCTCACCCTCCAGGAGGGAACTGGGATGCCAGGTGCAAAGGTGTCCCTGCTGGCACTACTGGGAGGTGGATGCCCCTTAGTGCCTTGCTCAGGGAAGAGGCTCTGGCAGCGAGTCCAAAAGACAGCAGGTCGGGCAGGCAGAACACTGCCTCTTACAAGAAACCAACCACAGACAGACCCCAACACTTCCCTGACGGTTGCACAGGAAGGTTCCAGAAGCAGGGCACCGTCTGTGTATCTACCTTATCATTTCAAATATTTATTCATGCATTCATTCTTCTACGTGTGTACGTGTGCTCATACATGCAATGCAACTGTCTGTAGAGAGCAGATGATGTCACAGAGTCCCCTGGAGCTAGAATTACAGGACTGTGAGCTCCCTGATGTGGGTGCTGGGAACTTAACCCTAGTCCTCACAAAAGCAGCCAGTGCTCTTAATGTCTGAGCCACTTCTTCAGCTACATGGACTTTATGTCTATGCATGTGTGTGTCACACTCAAGTATGTTGTACGCACTTGTACAGACCTACATATAAACAGGGTGCTGGTCTGTGTGTGCTGCCTAAGTTGTCAGTGAGCCTCATCTGTTCAGGCTGCTTCTGGGTCTCAGGAATCGAGTCAAGCAGTTCGTGTGCCCACAGAGATGGTGCCTTCTGCCATTCAGCACTGGAGGCTCTTCAGACGACCCTGACTCAGCTCCCACATGGGGGCTGCTCACAACCTTCTGTACTCTACTTCCAGAGGGGGATCTGATGTCTTCATCTGGTCCTCAGGGCACTGCATGCACAGGGTGCTCAGACATAGGTATCAAAACATTCATAAACATAAAATAAAAACAAATACATACAGAAAAGAGACAGAGACAGACAGACAGACAGACAGACAGACAGACGGAGTCTATGAAACTTCTTCCAGATGGCCCTTTGGCCCTAGAAACTTCTACTGTGTCCTCATGAGGTAATCACTGGGGCTATGGCGAAGGGGCCTGCCAGGCACAGCTATAGTGGCCTCTTCTATGCACTCATTTCAGGTCTCCTGGCCAAAAGTGCACAGCTTCTTTAAATGCATTTGCATTTTAAAAATTCAGCTCTTTCCTATCACATGTTTGACATAAAAATGTGTCTGTAAAGAAATGGAACTCACTGAAGGGACCCTGATATAGCTGTCTCCTGTGAGGCTATGCTCACAGTCATCTATTGGATGGAACACAGGACCCCCAATGGAGGACCTAGAGAAAGCACCCAAGGAGCTGAAGGGGGTTGCAACCCTGTAGGTGCAACAACAATATGAACTAACCAGTACCCCCTGAGCTTGTGTCTCTAGCAGAATATAAGCAGAAGATGGCCTAGTCGGCCATCATTGGGAAGAGAGGCCCCTTGGTCTTACAAACTTTATATGCCCCAGTACAGGGGAAGGCCAGGGCTAAGAAGTGGGAGTGGGTGGGTAGGGGAGCAGGTCGGGGAGGGGGAAGGTATAGGGAACTTTCGGGATAGCATCTGAAATGTAAATAAATAAAATATCTAATAATAATAATAATAAAAGAAATGGAACTCTTTAGTATCACATCAAAATTCCAGCACAGACTATATCCTCAGGTTCTGCACTGTGGGGCCCCTACCCGTAGATTCAACCAAACACAAATTCATACATTTTAAATTGTACCAGTACACACTTTTTTCCTTAAACAAACAGTAAGGCAAGCTATTTAGTTAGCATTTGCATGGTGTACTATAGGTATGCAGGGACTACAGTGCACAGAGAATGGATAAAAAGGTTGCATGTAAATCCTTTGTCAGCTTACAGAATGGATTCGAGCACACACTGATCTTGTCAAGGTAGGGATCCTGGATCAGACCTCGCTCGCATAGGCACAGAAGGGAGGACATTGCACCTGATCCAAGACACTGCTAAACACTAGCTTCTCGATCTAGTCATTCTGTGTCTCTTCAGAGCTGCTTCAGAAATAGGGTCCCATGCCGGCTGCCATGAGGAGGGGTCCAGGATCCTCCTTTCCCCACGCAATGACTCCCCTGGATTGTTTAATAAACTTGCACAGTAGGCCAATTTGCACAGTAGGTCTAGGCCAGAAATTCAATTTTCAAACATGAAACACAAAGTTCTCATGCAGGACATAATCACTAGAATGAGCAAGAGTTCAGGAGATGCTTTCAACATAAGAGCCTATGAAATGTTTGCATATCCACTTGAATAGTTGGACATTTACTTGGAGATAAATTACTAAAAAGTAGCCACGCTACTAAGTGACACACTATATTAACCATGAAAGTATTCACAAAGTATGAAAGCATATGTATGAACCAAACACACACACACATCCACATATACTCATACACAGGCACACACAGACACATATAACATACACATATCCACATACACATAAGCACACACAGACACACACACACATCCACAAACACTCATATACAGGCATACACAGACACATATAACATACACATATCCACACACACTCATACACAGGCACACACAGACACATATAACAAACACATATCCACACACACTCATACACAGACACACAGACACACAGACACACACACACACACACACACACACTAATACACAGGCACACACTGACACGCACACTCCCATCTTGAAAATGACCCCTGGAGAAGACAGTCTCCACATTTTCTATCTCCTTTTTCAATATTATTTTTTCCTGCATGAATGTGAGGGACCAGAGGAACTGTAGTAACCTGACATTGCTCCCTACAGGTAGGCCCAAGGTCCCACATCTGAAAGAAAAGAACCTTCCCAAACAGTCCTGAACGCATAGGAGCTGCATCAGTTTTTTTTCTACTATCGTATCTGTTGCTGTGACAAAACACCACACCTGAGCCAACCTATAAGCACTTAACTGGGCTTGTGGTTCCAGAGGGTTAGAGTTCATGGTGGCAGAGCAAAAACACAGTGGTAGGGATGTGAGCTGAGACCTCACCTCGAGGATCAATCAGGAGGCCTAGAGCTAACTAGGAAAGACCATTCTTTTGAAATCTCAAAGCCAGCTCCCAGAGACATACCTCCTCCAACAAGGCCATGTCTCCTAATCTCTGCCCAACAGCTCTTCTAACTGGGAGCAAATATCACAGCGTCTGAGCTTATGGAAGCCACATCCCAGTCACCACAGCAGAACTACGTTTTCAGAAAAGGAGAAGAAAGGAGACTCTCAGGCTCACAGCTGAGACAAAGGAAAAGTTTCAAGCCAGTGAGGTGGACACTCACTTAGCCATCAAATGTGTACATTTCTACTATGTTTCACAGTTAAATTATCAGTGTAATCTCATATTTTGGCATGATGGAGCACACCTGTGGTCCCAATGCTTAGGAACTCAGGGCAGGAAGATTAAAGTAAGTTAAGGGCTTGCATGGGCTATGTTGTGAGTTCCAGGCCAACCTAGGCTACACAGCAATTTCTAAAACACATTTTCTCTGTGTACAACACCCAGGGCTTGGAGAATTAAGCTCAGAGTGCACTGTGGCTGCTGCTCACTGGTAGGGCGCCTGCTTAACATGCACAGGGCCTGGATTCAATGCCCAGTGCTGCAGACAAAAGATCTCTCACAGGAGCAGAGGCAGCTCAGGGGGCAAAGGCACCTGCCCTGAGGTCTGGCAACAGGAATGTGAGCTCAAGTACCAGGAGAACTGATTCCATGATGTTGCCCTCTGACCTCCTCACATACGTCATAGCACGACCCTGGCCCCCATACCACGCATGTGCCTACACACACACACACACACAGAGAGAGAGAGAGAGAGAGAGAGAGAGCGAGAGAGAGAGCAGTAAACAACAATTACAGAGCCCCAAAGCCCAGTATCTTCAGTACAGGGAGAACCAGAGTTGGAGGGCTGTCTCACAGCTCAGATGTAAGAGCCACTGTATGATGGAGAGCGGACGACTGCAGAAGGCTTCTATGTGACCCCGTAACACTGGGATACTATACCACCACCAAACCAACAGAAGGCAAAGGAACAGAAAGGAGAAACGCAAATCACCCCAGACCCGGGAAGCAGGGCATGAGCAGAAACCCCCATCACCCATCACCCGCTGGGGTTGCTTGAGGCTGACTTCTGACGGATGGAGGGAACGCAGTTGGAGGGCAGAGACTGTAAAGCTCCCAACTGGTAACACAATGGGTGGTTCTTGCAGTGAGAGCAGCCACCTTCATTCAGATGCCTCTGCAACCTCTCCATTCTCCCACAAATCCTCCTCACCCCGAAGGAGATGAAAGACTCGGAGAAGTGGGGCCCTGCCCAGGCAGGGCATGGTCTGGGTTTGGAGAGGGACAGCCTGGGCTCATGTGGGGAAATCTCAGGAAGTGATCAGAAGCCCTCTTGGATCTCATTATCCTTTTCTGTGACCTGAAGGTATCACCAGGAGACACGATGTACCAGGGCCAGTGGTATGCTGGCACATACAAAGTGTCCCTGAGCAGAAACCAGAGGCTCGGTGGTCCGAAGTTCACTGTACAAGCTGAGGAAGGTGCCATACCTCTAACCGCTGGATCCGCCCCTTGAAAAACATGAAGAGGGAGGAGTTGGGGTAGGCAGACCCCTTCCTGAGAAGAATTGCCTTAGCTTCATCCAGGCCCCCTTTGGTGTCGCTTCCGTCCAAAGCAAAAAATGGGCGGACCACAGTGTGGTACCACAGCAAGGCTAATCTGCAGGGAGACAGGGAGAGAGGGAGGCCTTGAACAAGACTTCAGAGACATGGCTTCTGTTCTCAAAATAAAAGTCAGTACATGCTCTTCCCAAACCAACGCTTCCCAAAAAGTACAATCCGAGTGCTTCCCCATGTTTACTTCTGTCTTTATCTGGGAAATTGACATGCTATAGCACCAGGCGTCACTTGGCAGTCCCTGCTGTGTGATGAGCACACACAACAGAAGCAGGTAGCTTTTCTGGAGCCTCCAGCTGGATTGTTACTAACGGAAGCATCTGGATTCTACAGACAGTCACCACCAATTTATTGTCTAAAAGCTTTCACATTTTTGTGGCTCCTGCTGTGTTTATAAAAATCAGGGCACAAGCAGAAGACACCTTTAATCCCAGCACTGGGAGGCAAAAGACAGGCAGACTCGTGTGTGTTCTACATAGCAAGGACTACACAGTCAGAGCCCAACAACAACAACAACAATAACAACAACATTGTGGTATAAGCCAGAGTCTAGATTTAAATGTAGAATCCACCACATATTATTTATAATCATTAAAATACCTGAGAGGAAGAGATTAAAGGCCCTTTCCCTAGCCTTTGAAGATGCTAAACACTATAAATAAATTATCAAAAATTATTCAAGTTTAGGTTAGTTAAATTAAACTAGGCACACAAAGGGTAGAATCAGCACCGAGATCTGCTTTAATAAACATGCACAGGCATTTAACCAGTGCATCCAATACCTTCATGTGATGTTACATCTAGTGCACCAGTAAATCTAATCCCCTTATGGAGAACACATTAATCTGCAGAATTAATTCCAATCCACTTTCCTGAGATAAACATAAAACAATACTAAGCCATAAGCAAGAAATACCCACAAGTTACAAACTTGTTAATGATACTACTTAGTAAAGGTCACTGGTTGTGGACCTTAGTGACTGTCAGGGCTACAGCTGTCCCCATGATTATTACATGACTGCCAATCCCTTCAGTGCTAACATGCAGAACTGTATCTCCTCGAGGTCTTGTGTGACATCATAGAGTGGGGAAAAATGTTTGCCAAAACAATGTTTTGTCAGACAAGCAAGACTAGCGCCTAGTCACACAGCTTAAAATGAGAACAGTGGTTGTTTTCCAGATGAAAATATTAAGATTTCTTTCTTTCTAAGTGTATGGGTGTGTTTTGTTAGCAGGCAATATAGTTTATTTTACTGTGCAGTACCCATGGAGGCCAGGAGAGGGCATCAGAGTCTCTGGAACTGGAGTAACACAAGGTTGTGAGCTGCCATGTCGGTGCTGGGAACTAAACCTGAGTCCCCTGTAAGAGCACCAAGTGGTCTCAACCGCTAAACCAGACACCCAGACTGAAATTCTAAAATC
Source organism: Mus pahari (assembly GCF_900095145.1). Classification (NCBI taxonomy): domain Eukaryota; kingdom Metazoa; phylum Chordata; class Mammalia; order Rodentia; family Muridae; genus Mus; species Mus pahari. Next base: position 8,968,029 of record NC_034604.1, on the reverse strand, counting down.
ATGTCCTTTTTTTAATGAAACATTTAACATGATATTGGGAGACATCTAAACTACATATACTACACCAAGTAGCTAGAATCACCAAGGGGGATTATTACTCAATATTGGCATTCTTTATAAGGACAAAAATTTCAGAACCACACAAAATTTGACCTCAAATTCAATTAAAATCAGAAATGTATATCTGAGAGACTGTGGGAAAAGCAAAAAAAAAAAAAACAAACTTATAAAGTACTGGACACTGGACAATGGGTCAGCTCACCATTCAAAGCATTGGACTTGGGGCCAGCAGGGGAAAGGGCTCAACTGGGAACGCGCCAACTCCCCAAGAACGAGGATGTAAGGTCATTCCCCAGAATCCACATGCATCCATCTCCAGTGTGGGGAGGTGCCGGCAGGCAGGCTGGCCGGCCAGGACTACTAAGTCAGGTCTAAGCCAGTGAGAGATGCCCTCACTGAGAATGGGGCCCAAAGCTGTTCTTTGGTCTCCACCTACAGGTGCATGTACCCACATAAACCTGTGTGTGCATAAACATGCACACACATAAAAAATAAAGAACTAACAAATACAGGATTCAGGAGGTTTTAAAGCAGTGCCTCAGCTTTCAGGCTAATGGGACTGCCTGTCCCCAGCAGCTCAGAACACGCTCCTGATACTACTTAGTAAAGGTCACTTTACTAAGTGACAGGCACAGCATCGGTATCAACCAAGCAGCATTTCCCCTGAAGTCTCTTTTAAAGTCTGCAGTGCTGTTTACCTACTTCCAATACTACATTATCTACCAAAGCATTGCAATATAGCTACTCACGTAGCTAAAGGGGCCTTCATGTCCTTACTTTCGCTCGCATACGTCAGTGAAGAAAGGCCCTGTAGGCGGTCTCCAGGAAAGCCCAGCAGGTTGATGATTTTGAGCAGGTTTGGGGGCACCATGGATATGCAAAGGTGGAAAAGGCCGTATCCAAAGCTCACGGCGCCTTTCAGTCTGCTTAGGGACTCCTCAGTCACCCCTTCGGCCACAATGTGGTTATCATTTGCAGCATCAGAAGCCAAGGGCTCTTCCGTCAGCTTCTTCTGATACAGTTCCTGAAGGGCGTTGATGTCCACGTAGCACTTATTGTAAATCTTCCAGGCTTTCCTAAGGATCCACCCACCTTTTATGTAGGCTGTGAAGAGAAGGGGAGAGAGGGATTTAAAACCCGGCAAGAGCCTTTGTGCTCACACCATGATACGGGGTGATTGGCAAGAAGCTGGAAAGAAATAGCGAGCAGACTCGTGAAGACATACTGTTATTAGCTATCGCTCAACCTCGGCTGGTCCACGAACTTACACATTTCCTACTCACAGGCAGCACATGTAAGAACTGAGGCATGCATTGCCCCACTGCTTGCATAAACCAAATAAATAAATGTAATAGCAAACATAAATATCCAAAGCTGGGCTAAATGTCTCATGAAACTAGCAGCTGCTTGAAACACCGTATTTAGTTCAGTGTAACAGGACTTACTGCAGGGACACACCGCCACCTCAGACGGCGCAGAGAAGTAGATGCTTTACACTTCTCTTCTTCAGGACCTGCAGTGATTTCCCCCCCCCCAACCTAGACAAATCCTGAGCTTAGGGGTGAAATGCTCCATTTTACTTCCTTAAAATTCTTTCCCCCCTCAGTCCCCATGTAACAAGTAAATCCCTTCCCCCCCTGCTCCCCCATCCTTATCTGGAAACTGAGAAAGGAAAGCTCCATTCCTCTTATTAAAGGAAATAGACTCTTGATTTACGATGAAGAGGCAGCAGGAAAGAGGAAGCAGGTATGTGACAAGGTGACAAGGTGACAAGGCCTGGGATAGAGGTGGAACACAGTGAAAGACACTGAGAGCCACAGGTTCAAGCCCAGCCAAGGGAGAAGCTGACCAGCTACAGAAACTTGGGAAACAGGAGAGGCTCAGGAAGATGAACTGGAATGATCTAGATCAGTGGGGGAACAAGAGAGAAGCGGGGAGCAATGGCAGCCAAGGAACATCTATCCGTTCCCATCCACACAGACCTCAGTCAACAAAGCAAAGCTTACATGCTGAATACCCCATTCTTATACCAATATAGTAAACGCCAGGCCTAAGACAGCACAGCGGTCAAGGGTCTGTGGGAATAAAGTATACACTGATGCACAAACTCAGGGAGCTTTAACCTGAGCTAGTAAATTAAAAAAATTAAAAAAGAAAGAAAAATCCAAGAGGTTATTGGACTAGGCAAGATTAGCACCAAGTGCATGCAAAACAAGGCTACCAGGTAAAAAGGGATCTGCTAATTCACCTAGGTGCTGAAATAGAGTCTCCAGGATTTGTCCTCCTCCTGGTCCCTAGCACCACAGCTTCTGAAGGAGGCCACCTTTGTGGGATTATGCAGATTATGTATGCGACAGGAGGGTGCAGCAGGCTTTAGGCTCCTAACTCTGCAGGGGACCAGCTCTGCTTAGGAGTGAGGGAGCTGCTCAGTTACCCAAGCCAGCAGTGCCTCCAAAGAGCCCTCTCCTTCCATCCTGCAGAAAACAGCTGTCAGGGTCCACACAGCCTGGCCTTCTGCCAGCTCCTCTGAAAGGTCAGACATCTAGCATTCAGCCGCTGTCATCTCTCAGGGCCTGAGGAGATGGTAGAAGGGGCAGGAAACCACAGACCATTTGTGAGGGCCAGGCATCAGTTCACAGGGAGAGGGAGGGGCTTCAGGAAGTCCCACCACACACAGGTAGGAAATCCTTCCTAGAAAGGGCAACTGCTAGGAAAATGAAAGTATTCTGTAATACTACATTGACCTTGGCATGAATCTTGTCATTTTCCATGGCAAAAGCATCTGCCTTAGGCCTCACCTAATCATGTGTCCTAAGGAGGTTGGGGAGTCTCACAATGAAGGGTCAGTCACGGTCACACTCATCCTTCCTGAGACCCAGGTAACAGAGTTTGAAGAAAAAAAAGAAACATGTGTGTGCATACGTACACATGTGCATGTGTTTATGTGCATATCTCAATGTTTGCATGGGGGTGCATGCATGGTGGTGTGGGGTGTGCACATGTGCATGTGTGTAAGTGTTTGCATGGGGGTGTGTACATGGTTGTGTGGGGTGTGAGCACGTGTGTGTGTGTGTGTGTGTGTGTGTGAAAGTCAGATGACACCCTTAGGCCTATTGTCTACCTTCTTGAACAGAGTGTGGAGCTCGCTGAGTGGATGAGAATGGGCCTCAGAAGCCCACGTGTCTCCACCTTCCCATCACAGCTGAGAGGGTGGCCCATGCCCAGATGCCCAGCGTTCCATGTGGGTTCTGGGGATAGAACTCCAGTCCTCATGTCTGTGAGGCAAACGCTTTACCCTGACTTATAGTCCCAGTCCAACAATGGGTGTCTTAGTTGTCCTCACCCTCAGACAGGAGCCTTCTAATAGATTCACTGTTCCATGTTTTACTGGCAATTTATTCCCTGAGTGGCATCCTGCTCCCTCTGTCCCTCTCTTTCATTCACAGAGCACATACTGTCCCCATGCTGGGGAGTGACACCAACCATGCATCCGGGACAGACAAGAAATGGGCCAATTTGTTGTTCTGTTTCGTTTGTTTTGGTTTTGAGCAGCCTTGTGCTGTGGCCCTAGCCAGCCTTAAATGTCTGATCCTTCTACCTCAGCCTCCAAAATGCTGGGATTAGAGGCTAGCACTTAGCCCCAATCCCCACCTGGTTCATTTTTTATAACCACAGAGGGACAGGACCAGAGACCCTTGGCCTTCCCCCGGGTCAGAAACACCCGTGCCACCTCTGCAACCCTGTCTTCTGGTCCCAGGCTTCTGAGGTAGAATTTACATCCTTACCTCACCTCAGTACCTCAAGAATTTCCTCAGGCTAACCCCACCCTCCCTCATCTCTGGCCACCAGCACTGTCATCTTGGAAAGCCAGACACCTAGGAAGTGCAGGACACATGGGCAGGGACTATCAGTTCCTACCCTCAGCCTGACATGGAGGCAGGTTCAGGACACATGGGCAGGGGACTATCAGTTCCTACCCTCAGCCTGACATGGGGGCAGGTTCAGAAACATGTAGACCACCAGATGACAGCTGCTCACCTGGCTGCAAGAAGGTACCCGCTACTCATCACCCAGGCCAGACTGATGAGGCCCATGAGGAAAGAGGAAGGCTTGGGACACACTTGACTAGGCAGGAGAGGAATGCAAAGGAGCTGAAGTGTTTCTAGGCAGGTGGGCAGTGTGAGCTAAGACACAAGCTTCCATGTCCTTTCAAAGAGCCTTGAGGAATGCGCATGCAGGATGCCAGGAGGGGGCGGCTCTGGGAAAGGGACTTGGCTCTATCTCACTGGTGACACAGGCCAGCTAAGTGTGTGACCACATCCTGGGTTGGCTCCAGCAGCCTCGAGTGGGGCTAGTGACACATGAAGCATGTCAGGGAAGTTCTGAGAAACTTGCACTGTGAGGCTACAAACAGCCAGACTGAGGGGCAGAGAAAATGTTGCAGCAGAACCCAGTGACAGTGAAGGAAGATGTGGTTGTCTCCCTGGGAAGGAAGGAAGGAAGGAAACCAGCTGAGTGGTCATAATGCCTAGAATACATCAGCAGACATGGAGATCTGCAAATACCTGGCTGCATCCGCTTGACCCTTCCCTTGAAAGGAATAAGCTCTGGTCTTTACAAGGCAGGATCTCAGGGCTGGAGAGATGGCCTGGTGGCTAAGAATGAGTACTGCACTTTCAAAAGACTCAGCACCCTGTACCCAGCACCCATGGCAGGCCTCACTGCAACTCTAGCTCCAGTCCTGAGGGACCCGATGCCCTCTCCTGGCCCTGAGCATACCTTCACTCAACATCTGCATAACCACACTCAGACACAGAAATAAAAATAAAATAAAATTAGTTGGGGAGCAGGGAGACAGAGAGAGGAGTACTTTTTCCTGCAGGGGGCCAGTCCTGAACTCCTGGGCTCACAGGGTGCTCCTGGTGAAGCCAGTCACCAGTAGCTGGGATGTATGCATCAACACACCCAGTCACTCTTCTCTCTTAAGAGATGTTTTCTTTACACTTTCTTCTTTTTACATTTTTGACAGAGGCTCTCATTAGCTGTAGCTCTAGCTAACCTGGCACTAAGTCCAGACTGGCCTGGAAGTCACAGAGATCTGCTGTCTCTGCCTCCAGAGTGCTAGAGTCAAAGGTGTGTGCCATCACAACTGGCAAGACACAGCTTCTTTTCTTTTTAAAAATATTTATTTATTTGTTTATTTATTTATTTAATGTATGTGAGTGCACTGCAGCTGTCTTCAGACACACCAGAAGAGGGCACTGGGTCCTATTGCAGATGGTTGTAAGCCACCATGTGGTTGCTGGGAATTGAACTCAGGACCTCTGGTAGAGCAGTCTTAACCAATGAGCCACCTCTCCAGCCCAGAAAGCATTCTCTTAATGGCTAAAATGAGTTCCTCAAAGAACTTGGGCATCAGAAAAAGAATGCCAAAACAAAGGGAGATGAAGAACGCTCCTCCTGCCTGAAGCAGCCCCTAAGTGTCAGGCATTCGCAGTTCGGATTTGGCAGGGAGGCGGATCAGGGTGGGTGTGGGGGTACCTCATCTTTACTGCCTTACAGGAGGGTCACACCATGATCCCTTAACACCTTAGAGCTGCCTTGTTAGGAAGCTGCTGGGGAGGGAGGGGGGAGAGAGGACGGGGCTGGGAGAGGGAAGACCAGAGCAAAGGCTGAAACCACATCATAGGATGTAGTGTAAAAGAAGGATGAGTGTTTGGCAGTTCAAATGTTAGACATCAGAGTAACTGTTAAAGTCCCTTTCAACTGAAGCTGAACAGAGCAGCATCAAGTAGAAGACAGAAATGGAAACAGAAGAAAGGGAGAGAAATGACTTCCAGTATACTTCACTGGAAAAAATGTCCTTGTCATTTAACGTTTGGGAAGAAATGTGTTTCTGAGTATGAATTTGAATTGATTTTTACTTAGTCTTCTCTTCTCTTTTCCTCCCATAGTAAATCCTGTCCAGCCATGTGACCGGTTGGTTTCTGCTGTCAGGGTCCCAAGGGGCATCACCAGACCAGGACTCAGCTCACAGCATGCTATGCCCGCTGCATCTGAACTCCTTCTAGTCAAGAAAGGAAGTCAGCAAGAGGCTGGGGGAAAGCACCCTTGCTAGACCAGCCTGCACTCTCCACAGCGCGCACTCTCCACAGAGTGCACTCTCCACAGTGTGCATTCAGCACAGCGTGCACTCTCCACAGCGTGCACTCTCCACAGTGCGCACTCAGCACAGCGTGCACTCTCCCCAGTGTGCATTCAGCACAGCGTGCACTCTCCACAGTGTGCACACTCCACAGTACGCACTCAGCACAGTGCGCACTCTCCCCAGTGCGTACTCAGCACAGCATGCACTCTCCACAGTATGTATTCTCCACAGTGTGCATTCCTCAGTGTGCACTCCGCACAGTGTGCACTCTCCACAATGTGCGCTCAGCACAGTGTACACTCTGCACAGTTCACACTCCACAGTGTGCACTTGACACAGGGTGCACTCAGCACAGGATGCACCTTGTTAGACCAGCGTGCACTCAGCACAGGGTGCACCCTTTGCCAAGCTCTCTGTGACACCAGGCTCTCAAGAACAGTGTGAAGTCCTTTCTGATACACTTGACACTGCAGGAGCTCAAAACAATTTCCTGAGAATCTGAAATGCAAACCAGTTTGGTTTCATTTTGAAGACTAATATGGACGACTTGGTGAGCAAGGCACTCTCATAGGCCCCAACATATCAAAGACATCAGTGACTTCTGTAAGAAAGACTCAATTATCAAGGCTGAAGACTGACTGCTGCAGACCTCAGGATGAAACGACTGCTGCACACACATTAAACACCCAGTTTCCATCTCCTAAGTAACAGATCGCTAACAGCCCCCCCAAAAGTGCTGTCACCCTGTGCTTAGTTTTCAAAGTCTAAGTAACAAACCAAGAAAAGATGAACACTCCCTGATTGTGACCGATGACCAGTGAGTGTCACTAGAAACTGCGTGCACTTACCCGACAACTCTTGTTTCACAAAGGAGAGTACGGCCAGGTAAACCTGACAGTCAGCAATGATGACCTGCCTCTGAAGTCGATCGACCACAGAGGGCGTGGACTTCCGGGCATCAACCTGTGTGGTGACGAGAACGTAGTAAATCACACTCACGGACAACACAGCCTCCCAACATGTGCTCAGGCGGCTCTGCCAGGACAGAATGACTTCCCACAGGAAAGTCAAAACCAAGTTATACCAGAGGCTTCGGGGGTCCATCCTCCCCTCCCTCCACTCTGTCAACAATTTGTAGTCCTAGAGAATACTGTAATTTAACCCCATATTATAAATGATCAAAATGGAATTTATGAAAAATATTAAAAAAGCAAAGAAAAAACCAAGTAAGCAATCCATCTTTTTTTCAGATAATATAGTTTTACTTAATGTAAAATGAAAGATGTTCATGTATATTACATTCCACAAAGCAAATCCTGGATGGTCATTTTACAGCCATCTGTGTTTAGGGACCACTGATTTTAGGGTGTATCCTTCACTGTTTTTAACTGATATGCAAAGGTGAGAAAATGCTACATATCCATTTATTAGTCAGAATATGTCCACAAACAAAAAGTTACCTGGACTAAATCAGAAACCATACCTGAAATTTAAGAGACGTAAGTAAAAACAAGCAAAAAGTCAAATTATATTTTTAATGCTAGCCTTTGTCATATGGTGTTTCTAAATGGAATGAAAAAGTCACTGTGACACAGACTCCCGCTTAACAGTAAGTGCCTACAGAGCAGACTATTTGAAGTGACTGTATATAGCTTCACAGTGCTCGAAGAAATGACACGTTCTAACATGCATGTCAATAGTATATGTGGTAAATACAACAGGACGACCATCTCCCTCATCTGACTAACCTTAACACAACCCATCATGGTCACTGTTGCTCCATGTCCAGCCCTAGCAGTCACTGGAAAAATGTGTCTGCACTCCCCTTTACTTCCGGCAATAGCATCTCTGATGCAGGGCTGCCAGAGGGCTGAGAACTCACACGTAGGAAGCTTACACACTGTAAGGCTCATCTCAGATGTTAGCAGGGTAGGAATGAGTGCAAATAGGCCAGGCCTGGAGTGAGCTTACAGTTAACGGAGATTTTGTTACCATGCAATAGTAAGTACAACACTTGTGCTGCTATGGAAACCTCCAGCAGACAACCCAGCAGGGCTCAGAGCCTCAGGCAGGAGAATACTGGAGGCAGGGGGATGACATTTAGGAAGAACCAAAGAATGAGAGACAATAATGATTCAGGGAGAGAGCTCAGCAGGTTAACGTGCTAAGTGCACAAGATGATGAGCTGAGTTCTAGGATCAAGAACCCACATAAAAGCTAGGTGTGGTAGTGCCCTCCTGCAATCCATAGACACAGCCATCACTAATGTCTGCTTGACCAGTCAGGGCTCACCTGACAAAGCAGAGGAAAAGCTGGGCGCTGGATGGCTACACCCGACTGTTAAGTCACAGGTGTGACCCAGGCAGTTAGTGCAACTGCCTCTCAAAAGCTTCATGCAAATTGCAGTGAATGGTGAAAGCAGATTCTAAACACATGTCTTATGATCTTTTGTGTGTTTGTGCCCATGTGTGTTCATGTATGTGTGGAAGTCAGAAGACTATGCCAGGCATGACTCCTCCTCAGACACGGTCCATCTTGTCTTGTTTTTAAATTTAAATTTTACTTATTTGTGTGCATGTGTGCGTGCGTGCGTGCATGCCTGCCAGCATGTACATGTGTGTACACCACAGCATGCATGTAGGGGTCAGAGAAAAACATGTGGTTACTTTTCCTCTTCCACCTTGTGGGCCCTGTCAATTGAACCCAGGTTGTCAGATTTGGCAGCAAGTGACTTTTCTCAGTGAGGCATCTCACCACACCTTGCTTTTTTGAGACCGGTTAGGCTCGGCTGACTTCCCCTGTGCTGGGATTACACGTGCATGCCATCACACCTGGCTTTCTGTGTGGCTTCAAACTCAAGTGCTCATGCATACACACAAGCCCTTCACAGGTGGGCCAACTCCCAGCTGGGCTGTGAGCTAGCTGAGACTTTGATAATAACCAAAGGCCAGCAACTCCTGGGGACACTTAGGTCAACAGCTGGATTCCAGGAACATACCAATGTATGACTGCTCTGTCAGCTACTGTCCTTGCCTGTTTAGTCACACCCAGGAAACCCTCACCTCAAAAGTTTCCACCACAGAGCTGTGCTACTTTCATTTCTGTTGTTGAGATAAAGTAACCTAAGCAAAAGCAACTCAGGAAAAGGGGTTTATTATTATTATTATTATTATTATTATTATTATTATTATTATTATTATTTGCTTTTCAATTCCAAGTTGCAGTCCTTCAATGAGGGGAAATCAAGGAGAGAACATACAGCAGCTATTCACACCACATCAGTGGAGAACAGAGACAAACGCTAGAACATACAGCAGCTATTCACACCACATCAGTGGAGAACAGAGACAAACGCTAGAACATACAGCAGCTATTCACACCACATCAGTGGAGAACAGAGACAAACGCTAGAACATACAGCAGCTATTCACACCACATCAGTGGAGAACAGAGACAAACGCTAGAACATACAGCAGCTATTCACACCACATCAGTGGAGAACAGAGACAAACGCTAGAACATACAGCAGCTATTCACACCACATCAGTGGAGAGCAGGGAGACATGAATGCTTCATGCTGCCAGCTTGCCTCTAACTTTCATTAAACTCTCTCCCATCTCATATAGCTCAGTGGCCCCCATTTAGGGAATGGTTCAACCTACAATGGTCTAGATATTTTTACGTGTATTAAAAACCAAAACAATCTGCCACAGACATGCCCACAGGTCAGCCTGATCTAGAGAATGCCTCAACTTACGGTCTCTTCTCAATGTTCCGAGGAGGTGGCAAGCTGACATTTAACACTCTCACACCCACTCTAAGCACAGGCAAGAGGTGGCTATCATGACTGAAGGGGCTTCTCCTATTCTAAGAGACATAGTACTTAACCAGAAGCCAGGACAGACAATTAGTATCTATTTTTGGTCATATCCTAGATTCTAAACCCAAGTCAGTGAGCCATGTTCTACAGACAAGATGTGGTCCACAAGCCAATCCACTTACATTCTTCTTAATTTTATTCTTAATTGTTTCGATTACTCCAGCCTCTTCACTCTCACACAGCTTCTCTGTAGTCTTTAAGTCATCGCACGCCAACTGCATTTTCTCCTCCTCGAATGTCATCATGGCGTTCTTCCAGGGAACAGAGAAAGGACCAGTGAATCAGCAGGCATGGGAACCTCAGGCTGTTACCACGAAATGCCAAACTAGAAAAACCACCTCAGTGATTCTCAGGTAAAAAGGTTCACACTGTTACAGAACACCCTGGATCATTAAAAAAAAAAAAAAAAAAAAACAAAAACCTATAATCTTAGTAGAAAATAAGACTTAGTAGAAAATAAGACTTAGTAGAAAATATCTTGATTATTCCAGCATGAAAAATTATACAGTGGTGAATGTCCTTGTGTTTTATACTCTTTAAAACTCAAACATAGTAGAAACTATCATTTTCGATTGACCTATTCAATTCAGTTTTTATAGCAGTGCCACTTTCAAAAGTTCATTCTATCCACTGATGGAGCCCTGGCTTCAAATACTGAACCAAAAATACTCGTAAAAGAACAGTTAGCAAATGCCATTGGGAAATCAGTCTTTCCAGGGACAGGAACTCCTAAGGGTGGGTTTACCTGCAAGGAATTAACTTTGCATAATCTACAGCCACTCCTGGATGTCTAATGAGCACTTGTAACATACACCTAGTACAACAGTGGGCTGTTTTCTTGGTTTTTGAAAGTTGTCTCATGTAGCCCATGCTGGTCTTAAAATCAACCTGCAGATAAGGATGACCCGGAACTTCTGCTTCTCCTGCTCCACCAGGCACCAAAACACCTGAGAAAGAACTGAGGTCTGGTCTGAACAGGCAGCAGGGGCAGGACACCCAGCTCTCTGGAGGCCCTATTGGACATGCTGGTATCTCTGTTTTTTCATTCTCCATTGGGTAGGTATGGCATTTAAGGTTCCCTTGGTATGACTCTAGTCAACATTCCCATTCTCACCAAACCAGACCTCAGGCACCTTTGCCCCAGGCACGTTCTCCTTTCAGCCATCCTAGTTTAGGCCCCTAAAATCTCAACCTTGCTAGGGCCACCCTTTCCATTCCTCTTGCCCAGACCTCAGCAGCCAAGAGCTTCTGTCTCTGTGTCAGCACCCTTTCTCACAGTCTCTTGGGTACTGTGATGGCTAATCTCAACTTCAAATTGATAAGCTCCAAAATCACTTGGGAGGGAGGCCTCTGGGCAGTCCTATGGAGTATTATTTTGATGAGGTTAACTAGGGTTAACTCTGCACTAAACCCATCTGGTCCTGAGCTTTTTTTGGTTGGGAGACCATTAATGACTGCTTCTATTTCTTTAGGG
>NC_034604.1:8933568-8955852 GCF_900095145.1 Mus pahari | reverse complement strand
CGCCTCTATGGTTCCTGATTTCTTTCCTAGGTTTCTATCTCCAGAGTTGTCTCCCTTTGGGTTTTCTTTATTGTTTCTACTTCCATTTTTAGATCTTGGATGGTTTTGTTCAATTCCATTACCTGTTTGTTTGTATTTTCCTGTAACTCTCTAAGGGATTTTTGTGTTTTCTCTTTAAGGACTTCTACTTGTTTAGCAGTGATTTCCTGTAATTCTTTAAGGGCTTCTACCTGTTTCACAGTGTTCTCCTGTATTTCTTTAAGTGAGTTATTAACGCCCTTCTTAAAATCCTCTACCATCATCATGAGATATGATTTTAAATCCGAGTCTTGCTTTTCGGGTGTGTTGGGCTATCCAGGACTCGTTGTGGTGAGCGTACTGGGTTCTGATGATGCCCAGTAGTCTTGGTTTCTGTTAGTAATATTCTTATGCTTGCCTTTTGCCATCTGGTAATCTCTGGTGTTAGATGATCTCACTGTCTCTGGCTGGAGCTTGTTCCTCCTGTGATTCTTTAGCCTCTGTCAGCACTCCTGGGAGTCCAACTCTCACCTGAGTCCCAGTGGTCAGAGCACTCTCTGCAGGCAAGCTCTCCTCTTGCAGGGAAGGTGTCCAGAAGTCTGGACCTCAGATCCACTTCCTGAGTCCTGGGGTCAGAGCCCTCCTTGGAGGCTGACTCTCCTCTGGCAAGGAAGGTGCCCTGGGGTCTGGGTCTCAGCTCTGCCTCCTGGCTGAGGATGAAGGCCTGAAGGAACCCTGTCCAAGAAGCTCTGTTGCTTCTGCTACCCATGTGCTCTCAAGGGATCTCAAGGTCCTGGGTGTGCTAGGGAGCCTGAGGCATGGAGAGTCCTCTGGGGACCTTGGGACCCTCTGCCAGGTATGAGCAGACGATCTCCTCTCCCTTTAGTCTTGACTCAGTACATTTTCTCCATTATGATGGAGAAAATTCTATGATGATTTTTAAGACAGCGTGTGTGAAAGCAGCTTATGTGACAAGCATTTCAGAGAAACAGAAGCATCCTCCTATACTGACCAGCTGACTGAATAACACTGCTGTAACTTGTGTCTTCCTCCACTCTCAAGTGTTAGACTGCTTTAGCTCAGCTCACAAACTCATCTCTAGGCTGCTGCTAGCTTCCTTACCAAGACCTTTCTTCTTGTCACAATACAATCTTAAGCTTTGAAAAGCTTTCAATTAGATTTTTATTCTAAAAAAATAAAATAAAGTCAAGCTGGGGAAAATATAACCCTCTAAAAATCATATGTAAGCATTTTATTTTTATACTTGGGGGAGAACACTTACCTCACAGACATTAAATAATGGGCAAAAACTTTAAGTTTTTTTTAACAGTATGTCTATACAGCCAGCAGGCAAATAGGTATGACTTTGGATTTGTTTTCTTGACAGCAATATCTCTTTTGATATCAACTTACCAAAAAGCTGACGAAGCTGGCTCCAAAACTCATTAGTGGACTATGATTTCTGTTAAAGAACAAACAAAAATATTTCACTGGAAGTCTAGGATATATCATTACATTCACTGCACCCCATTTACTAGTAAATTACACCAAGAAGTTGAAGAGCTGAGGTATTTCCTGGCTCTACTACCAGGAGAGACTCCATCTTTGATTCTTCAAAAGCAAGGGAGGTCTCAGTGTAAAATTATAACACTAAGGAGCTGACAGTAAATATAAAGATATAAATAGAACGATTTGCTAGACCATGGCCAAAGGAAGGTGGTAATCTGCTGCTAAAGTACAAAGCTGAATCCCAGCTTTACAATAAGGGGTGGGCGTGGTGGTGCAGGCCTGCAGTGCTTGGAAAGCTGAGGCTGGAGGACCACGACAGAGCTTACCCAGCCTAGCCATAAGCAAGATCCTGAGTCAAAACAAGAAACATTAAACAGACATAAAGTCAGTCTTATTTGTAGAACAGATCAAAGGATATTTCCACCAGACCTACCACCCTCCAACTAACCCCAAGGTTGAGAACACCTCTCTAAGACCCACTAATTCCAGACTGTGACACACAGGCATCACTAATCTTGTAGTAAGCACAAGAGGAAAGCAAGCTGGTGCTAAGTGAGTCAGAAACATGCAAGAACATAGTCTTCAATCCCAACTAAAAACTAATACAAAGTCCAGATCTCCACAAACTGTGTAAGAGGAAAACAAAGCCAAGTGCTCTTAAATAGTAATAAAAAAGTCACTCATTTTTCACTATGCAAATCCATGGCCATTATATTAACAACAACAAAAGTCCTGTAACAACGTACCATGCCATCCTCCACTAAACATTTACATTGTGCCTGACATGAAAAGGGTTGTGTGTGTGGAGTGTGTGTGTGTGTGTGTGTGTGTGTGTGTGTATGTATGTGAAAGAAAAAGAGAGAAAGTGAGCCCTTGTATATATGAACACCCACATCTCTGCCTGAGGAATACCCTACATGGATATGTTTGCAGGCAATAACAAATCTGTTCTTGAGACAGACTACCACAGTCAAAATCCATGCATATCTCCTTCTTTTCTTGCAGTGGGCTTGTGAGGATGTGTTGTTGGGGGAGACTCCACAATTAAAATGATTTCCAATGCTAACCTCTCCTAGTATCTTTCCCCACCTATCTGTACTTCTCACTCTATAGCAGCCTTCAAGTTGCTTCCCCCGTCCCCGCCACTTAACAGGATGCTTGAATCAACCACAAACAGGAAGGTCAGCTCACTTGTCAAGAGCCCAAAGCAGCACTTAGATGCCTGTCCTTAGCTGGGAGCTCTGTCATGACTACTGTGCCATCCAAACATATGCTGCTGCTTCTTGTTCCGCAGCATCACCGAGAGCTTAGATGCAGCACAGGCTTCTAGGTCCTGTATCACCTGCATCCTGATGTCTTACACAGCAGGCATAGGAGGACCAGGTCAGAGAGGGAATGAGGTCCCTGCTCTCAAGGACAGATGCTTTGATGGATTCAGCACAGCTATGGCTGCTCTGCTTCCCCATCCTGACTGCAGTTCAGCCACTGCTACTTTTGCTTCATGATCTTGGCTAAAATTAGCTTCCTGAGAACCACAGGAATTAATTATTCATGGCACCAAGTCTCCCTCCTGTTACCTCACATACTGTCTTATCATTTAAATGGAAGAAAAGATGCTGGCACCTGTCCAGCCGAGGCACTTTCCCTCCCTGAGGTCCTGCCCATTCACCACCCAGCATCAGGCACAAACTGCTGTCCAGTCAGTCTATCTCCACAGCCCTGTGAGCGGCACGGCTCAGTCTGCCCAGCTTCCCTTGCTGGGTCCACTCAGCCTTTAACTTCATGTACTTCAAGTGACCCAATGTGGGACCGTGAAAGGCAGCCTGTTTTGGTTGAATGAGGCTTGCTCTGGCGACCCAGTAGAAAACTCTATAAGGAGCCGGGCGGTGGTGGCGCACGCCTTTAATCCCAGCACTTGGGAGGCAGAGGCAGGCGGATTTCTGAGTTTGAGGCCGGCCTGGTCTACAGAGTAAGTTCCAGGACAGCCAGGGCTAAATAGAGAAACCCTGTCTCGAAAAACCAAAAAAGAAAGAAAAAAAAGAAAAAAGAAAAGAAAACTCTACAAGGGACAGAACAGTGAGTCACATTCCCAGAGACAGGTGCCTGACACAGCTGGACTCCCAACTCCATAATTCTGTGACTATCAGTCACACAGATAAAGCCCCAAGCTCCTGGCATTCTGGCTAGACTCTACCCCAACAGTTACCTGACTATAGCCAGGTATGCTCCTCCCCACAGTTACCTGGCAACAGCAAGGTAGCCCAGCCCACTATAAGAGGGGCTGCTTGGCCCCTCCTCTCTCTCTTTAAGCTCTTACCTTTCTTACTCTCATCTGTAGTTTTCCTTCTCTCTCTCCCTTCCCCCCTCTCTCCACGTGGCCATGGCTGGCCTCTCTCTTTCCCCCAGCTTTCTACAATAAAGCTCTAAAACCATAGACTGTCTCTGCTCACCAAGGCCTGCTGTGCTTGAACGATGGGATAGGCTTTCCACTAAAGAGCCTCGTCTAACCTCCCCACCAGAAGGCCTTTCTGTGCTCCAGCCATGGACCCGACCAAGGACCCTTGCCCTCAGCTCCCCCTCTCTCCCTGTCCTCTCCTCCCTTCGGTTCTGGGACTGACCGAGCCCCCCCCCCCCGGGGCCCCCACTTTGTTCTCAGCTCTTCTGTGGTGTCCAGCTGAGTCTGGGATGCCCGAGATTGAGAACCTGTTATCTCTGGCCTCTGTGAGGCCCAGAGACCTAGGACTGCCCCTTGTCCACCCCCACACTCCCCGAGGGCTGGGTCCACAGCTTCCCACAGCCAGACACCTACCTGGGGCCTCGTGGAAAGTGTGTGGCAATCCTCTGAGTCCGCACTGGAACTCTGGCGGAAGGTGGGTTTTAGTCCCCCATGCCCAGCACCCAACAACCCAACACTAACTTACTTCATCTTACTTAACTCTGGCATGTACACATGTCCCTATACAAAACAGGTCTTGGGGACTTTAAAATGAAACCAAAGATATGAGGATAATTACTGCAAACCCAGGGCTGAGGCAGGAAGCAGGTTCTATTGAGTTCAAGGTTAGTCACAGGAGGACCACAGTGGCAGGAAAGCCCCATCATTTGTTTGAAAAACAGGTATTTAGGACTGTGGACATTGGTAAAATATTTGTAATGCCAATACACATAAAGGCCATGTGCTAGGACAAACACCTGCAATCTCTGTCCCTGGAAGGGGAGGCAAAGACTGGGAGCTCAAGGTGTGAGGCTAGCCTGGGCTACATAAGCCCTGTCTCAAAAAAAAAAAAAAAAATTACACACAGGGACTGGAAAGATGGCTCAGCGGTTAAGAGCACTGACTGTTTTTCCAGAGGTCCTGAGTTCAATTCCCAGCAACCTGTAATGGGATCTGATGCCTTCTTCTGGTGTCTCATAAGAGAGGGACAGTTTACTCACAAACATTAAATAAATAAATACATACATACATACATACATCTTTTTAAAAAAGTTTCAAACACAAACACAAACACACTCCAGACAGCAGCAGCTCGGGTGACATAACCAACAGACTTAAAAGTATGTAAATCTGACAGTGCATTCTTGTTCTGCAATGTCCTCCTCAGGGGCTCTACTCCACAAGTCTCAACCTGTTTCCATTGGTCACATCCTTGCAGGACAAGTAGGTTCTGTTTTCTACAATGGTGGAGACATAGTTTTTTTTTTTTAAAGAAATATTATTTATTTATTATATGTAAGTACACTGTAGCTGTCATTAGACACTCCAGAAGAGGGAGTCAGATCTCGTTGCGGATGGTTGTGAGCCACCATGTGGTTGCTGGGATTTGAACTCGGGACGTTCGGAAGAGCAGTCGAGTACTCTTACCAGCTGAGCCATCTCACCAGCCCCTGAGACATAGTTTTGAGATACAGGATGAAGTATATTAAAGGCAATGGCTTTATACTAAATAACATTTTCCTTTTTTTTTTTTTTTTTTTTTTTTTTTTTTTTTTTCGAGACAGGGTTTCTCGAACTCAGAAATCTGCCTGCCTCTGCCTCCCAAGTGCTGGGATTAAAGGCATGTGCCACCATACCCGGCTTTCCTTTATTTTTTATTTTATGTGTATATTTTGCTTGCATATATCATGTCTATGCACCACATGCAGTGCTTGAGAAGGCCAGAGCCAGAGAGGGAACTGGATCTCACGGAACTGAAGTTACAGATGGTTATGAGGCACCATGTGTGTGCTAGGAATTGAACCCAGGTCCTTTGGAAAAGCAGCTGTTGCGTTTACCCACTAAGCCAGTTCAGAATACAAACGGCAAGAGTTCACGCAAACTCAGTGTGTATTTTCAGCCTTTAGCAATGGATCTGTTTCCTAGTTCCGTCCTCTGCAAAGTCGAGAAACAACGTTCACTGTTCAGCTGTGTATAAGCCCAGCAGTCATGTGGGTAGTCAGCACTCTCCCTAAATACGCTGCAGAACACACTGTCTCCTCCATGAAACACCACACTGGTTCCAGATGAGGTACAAAAAGAGCCTGGAGTGCCTAGCTACAGCACTGAGTAAAGAATTTTAAGAGAAGATCAATGCTATGCTCTTAAAGAGGTTCCTACTATCCAATGAAGAAAATGTTTTGCCATCTTTGAGGAGAAAAGGTATGGAAACAGGTCAGTCTAAGCCAAGCTTAGACTTTTTCATTTATGTATCAGTTATTGTGAGCAAACACCCGGCAGAAGCAGCTTCAGGGAGGAGAAACTCATTCTGACTCACGGTCACAGAGGACAGGAGTCCACACTGTAGAGAAAGGTAAACAAAGATCAGGAGGCAGAGACAGACTAGAAGAGGATCAGGCTTGCTCCTTAACAGCCTATCTAAGCTCCATAGTTCTTATCCCAAAGATTCCACAGTCCCTAAACCAACCGTACCAGCTGGAGATGAACTGCTGAAACACCTGAGCCGCGGGAACCACTTCACGTGACAGAGGACCCTAGAAAACCAACCCTCTATTTGGAAAACTGATCAAATGTAAATAGGGGAGGAGGCAGCAGGCAGTGACTTTGCCTGTTCTCTGTGGACTTGAGGAAGTGGCTGAGGGGAAGGGAGCTTCTCTCAACAGCCACCAAGACAACTGGAGCCTCTTTACTCCGTGGGTCTTCAAGACATGCAGGCAGCAATCATGAAGACAGGAGACAGAAGAAATCCAACACCACCCATCACAACAACAGAACTGGCCAGAGCCGTCCTGCAGGTGACATCATGGTGAAGAGTCTTCATTCTTCCACAGCAAGGAAGAGCTATACAGGGCAAGGGGTAGGGGTCAGGGACAATAACAGAGTTTCTAACATAAGGCATACCAAACAATGGAAACAAGGAAAATAATTCTAGAACACAGGAGCCAGCACATGTATATACATACACAGACATAAAGACACATATATAGGTATATATACACACTGAGAGACAAACACATACACAGACATATATACACATACAATTAGAAGGAAAGATATCAAACTGCCCTTGACAGTAGTGATAAACCATTAATTATCTAGGAAGACATCTGACAGGGACAGAAGTACCTTACACTGAGAATGCAGAACACTCCTAAGAGCTAAATACCAGCATGCCTGTTTTCCAATGGGGGTATTCTTAGCATTTAAAACCAGTAATTCTTTGTTCTGGGGCTGCCGGCCCCTCAAAGCATAATAGCCAAAAGAATAGATAACAGTGTCATAATTATTGAGTTCATTTGATGCAGATGCTAAAACTCATTACACACGTTGGAAATTGGCTACGGTTTGTTTCCCAGGAGTCCATGCTTTGGAAATGTGGGCCTCACTCTGATGATGTTGATACTGATCCTTGAGGGGGGTCCCAGGTCACCGAGGGAATGCCTTTGAGCAAGATTCAGGTATACCTCCAGGGCCCTGGTTGATGATCCAAAGAGAATTGCCCGAGAAGGTTGCGTTTGATCTGTGCAGTCTCTCTGCTTCCTGACCTGCTGTGTGACCCCTGTTCCCTCTCTTGGTGTCTCCCATGGTGTGATAAAGCACAGATGACCCTCTCTGGAACTAACCCGAGGCCCATGCTAGGTCCCAGAACCTCCCGAAACTGTGATCAAAATAAACCTGTTTTTAAGTCATCCCACCTCAGACAGTCTATCATAGTTACAAGAAGCAAAATTTTCCAAAGTAAAAACAAAAACATGCCCCCTCCAAGAAAAATGATGTCTTTTGGAACACACTGATGAAGGCCTCCTTGTGTTTACCACCACAGTTTAGTTTTGAAAGTGAACTATCACTCATAAAATGGGTCTGAATTTCTTCCCTCTACCACAGTGCATCACTAAAGATAAAAGAGCCTGTTATGAACACAAGGAAGCAATATGCCATCTGCCCCTGTCCTGAGTAATATTCCAAGGGAATGAAATTCTTTGAAGTTTCTCCAGGATATTCCAAACCCTGGGTTTTGGAATATCAGGATTTGTTCTCAGAAATACAGTGGAAAGGAAATTAGACAATGGATTGCTTTTCTTTTCTTTTCTTTTCTTTTCTTTTCTTTTCTTTTCTTTTCTTTCTTTCTTTCTTTCTTTCTTTCTTTCTTTCTTTCTTTCTTTCTTTCTTTCTTTCTTTCTTTCTTTTTTTTTTTCATTTTTCAAGACAGGGTTTCTCTGTATAGCCCTGGCTGTCCTGGAACTCACTTTGTAGACCAGGCTGGCCTCAAACTCAGAAATCCACCTGCCTCTGCCGCCCAAGTGCTGGGATTAAAGGTGTGAGCCACCACGCCCAGCTGCTTTTCATTTTTAAATTACAGTTTATCTTTGTTCTGAGTGCATCACTGCCTGGGGTACAGGGCTGTGCCCTTGCTAAGGTGCCTGTGGAGGACAGCTTCCTGGATCAGTTCTCTCCTTTCCCAGTGTGAGTCCCAGGGACTGAACTCAGGTCAGCAGGTGTAGTGGGAGGCCTCTTCACTCGCTGAGCCGCATGGTGCCAGCTTTCCACTTAATTCTTAAAGGAATATTTTTCCACAAGATAAATGAACATAACTTTCAGGCAGTCCCTGGTGAGCTACACCTCTTCAAAAGCAATTTTACCACTCAAAGTGAACAGCTGGAAATTTTCAAGCCTTTGATTTTTTTTTTCCTAAAAATGTTCTGAATTCATATGTTAAGTTCTTAGAAGGCTTTATCAAAGTGACTTTTCTGTTCTCCGAATGTTGGAGAACATGAAGCCTGTGTGAGATGGAAGAAGCTGGACCCTGAATCCAGTCAGCAGATGAGCACTGTTCACCCGCTCAGGGGTGAGCTCCCAGACAGGAGGGCAAAAGAGAATGGAATAAATTCCTTCCCTGCTGTTCTTCTGGGGGCTCAGTCTCTACTGTGACTGGGATGTTTTTAGAACCACAGCCCAGAGGACAACTGCACCTAACTTTATACAACTAGCAAAAAAGAAAAAAAGATGTAAGTGGGGGTGGGGGCGCGAGTGGGAGCGCATACAGACGCCTCTGGACTTGGTCTTGAGGAACAGAGGTGGCCAACAGGGAGAGAGATGCCCTGCGCTCTGACTAGTAACATCAAAAAATTAGACCACACCAGCCTGGCGTTTCTGGTTTTGTGGCCATGACACAGAAATCACAGATAAGAAAGAAAAATGAAAGAGAATTTGAACTAGGTTTAAATCACCAACTTCTGTGCATCAAAGGACACAGCCAACAGTGCCGCAGCAGCCAGTCCATGGACTAAAAGGACGGGCTGCAAATCCTGTCTCATAAGGTTGTCATAGCCAGAGGCTGGAAAGGGCACCCACAACCTAACAGTGGCAAAACCAAAAGCCTACCATAAGAATGACTCAAGGGCTGGCAAGATGGCTCAGCTGGTAGAGGGGCTTGCTGCACAAGCCTGGAAAGTCCAGTTCAATCCCAAGAACATATGTAAAGGTGGGGGGAGAAAAATGACTCCACAAAGTTGTCTCTCATCTCTACACACATGCTATGGCATGCATACCCTCAGACACACAGACACACGCAGAGAGTCACACACATACACGTGTGCAGCTGGGAGTCTAGGAGATGGTGTCGGTGACTATGGACAATGCTGGTTTTCTTCACAACAATTACCAATAGATTTGAGATTCAGTGCAGAACCGCCCCCCCCCCCGCCTACTCACCCCACAATGGAAAGAAAGACTCAGAATGTATTTGCACATCCATGTTCCAGGCGGCCTGATTCCCAGTGGGGGGTGGGGGCAATCCATGTGTCCACCAGGGATGGGCAGATAAGCAAAGGGAGTATAGACACACAGCAGAACATTCCTCCTGCTCTAAAGACAGGCGTTCTAAAGCATGCTATTATGTGGATGAGCTTTGAAGAAGATACAGGTTAGGTTGAGAAATACCAGTCGCCAAACCGCAAACGTGCCTTGATTCCTCTTACACAAGGTACCCGGCATAGGCCGATCCACCGAGAGGACAACGGTGGTTACTGGGGCTGCGGTGGAGGAGGACCGTGAGTGTTTACAGGGATGGAGTTGTAGTTTTACAAGATGGGAAGAAGTCTGCAGATTACTTGACAAATGTACTGGCTGGTTTTGTGTGTCAGCTTGACACAGGCTGGAGTTACCACAGAGAAAGGAGCTTCAGTTGGGGAAGTGCCTCCATGAGATCCAGCTGTAAGGCATTTTCTCAATTAGTGATCAAGGGGCGAGGTCTCCTTGTGGGTGGTGCCATCTCTAGGCTGGTAGCCTTGGGTTTTATAAGAGAGCAGGCTGAGCAAGCCAGGGGAAGCAAACCAGTAAAGAACATCCCTCCATGGCTTCTGCATCAGCTCCTGCTTCCTGACCTGCTTGAGTTCCAGTCTTGCATCCTTTGGTGATCAACAGCAGTATGGAAATGTAAGCCGAATAAACCCTTTCCTCCCCAGCTTTCTTCTTGGTCATGATATCTGTGCAGGAATAGAAACCCTGACTAAGACAACAAACAATATGAATACATTTTCTACCAAACTATACACTTAAAAATGGCTAAGATGGGAGCTGGAGAGATGCCTGCCTCTGTGGTTAAGAGCACCGGCTGCTAGTCCAGAGGACCTGGGTTAGATTCCCAGTCCCAAGTGGCAGCTCACTGACTCCAGTTCCAGGGGATCCGATGACCTCTTCTGACTTGATCCTCAAGCAGTAGGCATGCACCCCACCCCCCCGCAGGCTAAACACCCTGACATATGAAATAATAGAAGAATGGCTAAGATGATAAAATAATGTAGTATATATTTTGCCAGTTTGAAATTTTCTTCCTACAACAAAAAGAAACCAGCTGTCTGCAACGGAACCTGGGTGTCATCATAAGATAACTCAAGGAGAGGGGGGGAAGGAGGGGAGGGGAGGGGAGGAGACGGAGAGGGAAGGAGAGGGAGAGAGGGGGGAGGAGGTAAGGGGAGGGGAGGGGAGGCGAGGGAGAGGGAGGGAGAGAGGAGGAAGAGGGAAAGGGAGAAGAGGGAGAGGGAGGGAGAGAGGGGTGGGTGGAGGAAGAAAAGGGGGGTGAAGGGAAGGAAAGAGGGAAGGATGGGGAGGGGAGACGACAGCAGAGCCTGGAATTCCAGCCCTCTGGGAGGGGAGGTAGAGGGTCAGGAGTTTAATGTCTGTTACATTGTGAGTTTGAAACCAGCCTGAACTACAAGAGACTATGTAAAAAAAAATAAAATAGTGATGGAAAATAATTTGAGCTAAAATTGTTTAAAGTACTTTAGTGTAGAAATAGAAGAGCTGTGAATAGCATATTCCAACAGAAATGCACAGAGAAAAGTGAAAATACCTGTTTTCTGAGACAATGAGACGAAGGGTATTTCCAGTAAGTATGTGGTATTCATGTAGCTGTGCACACACAGGCTTGCATATGTGTGTGTGTAACATTAACAGTCAAAGAAAAAGAGGTCATCACTTGAGAGTGGGTGTGTGGGATTCACGGGGGGGGGGGGAGGAGCTAAAGGGATGAAAAAGACAGGGAAACTAATGATGATTTCAATTAAAAATAAATTTAAAAAATGAAAATAAAATAAAAAATGTATGGGGCATGGGGGAGATGGACAGCAGAGCCTACACAGTGCCAGTGTCCCACATGGCGTGGACGCTCCCACAGTTACTCTCCTTTCAGAAAGATGATACACCACTCATGTCAGCGTGCTAACTCCAAATCTCACTCCTTGAGATTCAGCTGTAGCCTCTGCAGCTCCCAGCAGGGGAGGCCATCCACTGGGTAGCAAGGTGGGCTGAGGCGGACTCTGCTTCTGTGGGAGTGAGCTGCAAGCTGAGGGCTGCTGGAGCCTTCTGTGGCCCAGGGCTAGGAGGACACCAGGCCCCAAAGGGACAGAGAAAGACGCTGATATGAGGTTTCGCTCCAAGACACCTTCTCATACCTTTTCTTTCTTTCTTTCTTTTTTTTTTTTTTTTTAAAAAATATTTATTTTAAATTCTGTGTAAACCATTTGTCTGTGTGGGTTATGTAGATGTGCGAGTGCTGGTATCCTGTGGGTCCTGAGGAGAAATACAGATTCTTAACTGCTGGGCTACCTCTCCAGTCCCTCTCTGTTTTTTTTTGTTTTTTTTTTTTTCTAAAAAATAAAAGCATGATTTAGAGAGTTAAATATTAGCTACAAGGTAATATACATAAGAACTTTTATGTATACCCATAAAATAAAAAGAAAGGAAGGGCTGAGGGAAGGGGAAGACAACCAATAAGTCTTTAGTTTCACAAACACAACAAACATTTTCTTAGGATTTCAGCTAAGTTGCACCTGAACAAAGTGTCTGTTTTTAATGTAAAATCATTCCTTTACTAAGCTGACACCATGACACTGTCAAGAATAATAAATAAACAGATTTATAATAAGGAATTTGATGAGGTGGGAGCTGAAAGCTAAAACAATTGCTTTGACCATGTCACAGTCTCTGTGCACCCCACCCCCTGCCCCGTTGGCCTGTGGGTTCCATCTGTCACATCCTGCATCTCAAGCTCTCTGAGCACACTGTAAGGAAGCTGTCACATGCTAACATGGAGGTCTCAGTCTGAACCTGATGGTGGGGCAGCATCCCTAAAGGCAGCATGTGGGCAGCTACTGTCAGAGCATGGAGCATGGAGCATGGCGATGCTCACCGGCACCACACAAGTCCTCGCCATCCACTCCAAGACACAGGGCCAGGGAAAGTGGGGCCATTTCCAACGGGACCATCTGACAGATGCTTGCTGGGAAGAGCCTCTTCCAGGTGCAGAACAAGAAAGGGCACCTGGGAAGAGGCCCGTGAGTGGGCGCACAGCCCTGTCAGGCTTAAGGGGAGCTTGAAGAGCTCTCTCAGGCTTTGCTCTGCCCTACTTGGAGAAAGCCGCCCCCCCCCCCAGGAGAATTAAATAATGGCAGTAACCAGCCCCAAAGCAGCGCGGGGTCTTGATCTTCACCCCAGAGTTTTGCAGAAACATGGTTTGTACTCACTACAGCCATTTTCAGTCCAAAGTGTTGAACCTCTGGCCCGAGAAGAGGGCTCAGCAACTCAAAGAGCTTGCTGCCAAGCCTGACAATTTGAGTTCTATCCCTAGGACTGACATGTTGGGAGAAAACCAACTCCCACAAGGTGTCCCTGGCTTCCACAAGCATGCTATGGCATGTCCCCTCCACCCACAACAAATGAGTAAAAGAAACAAAAGACAAAGCCAACGGTACAAAGAAAATGTCTCATTTCCTATGGCAGCTAAGGACATTCAATGTAAGGGTCACTTAAAGGAATTTTCCTAACTTAACTAAGTAGTAGAAAAAATATTCAGAGGGGAAAACCTAATTTGTTCGAAAGCATCTCGGTTTAAAGTACTCCTGACACCTCCTGTACTCATCAGCAGCTCTAGAGAGAGCTCTGGTCGGGCAGCGTCTGAGGCATGTCCCTTCTGAACCATGCCAGGACCGGATGATAAAATCCTAAAACCAGTAAGTCACCTTGATGGCCGCTGCACTCGCTTGAAGGCCCACTACTGAGGAAGGATTAAAATGTCAGCCCTAGGATTGGAAATATCCCCCAGCTGATAGAATGTTGTCTGACCTGCACAAGGCCCTGTGTGATCTCCACTGTGACATAAGCAGGGCTGACTGTGCATATTTGCAACCCCAGGACTCAAGGAGGAGTTGAAGGTCAGCCTTGGTTACACAGCAATTTGGAGAACAAACTGGGACACATAAGACCTGCCTCGAATAATAAAACTAAATAAAATGATGTTAATTCTTTCCAAGCTTGATTGAGGTGATTAAGGCCACTGGGGGACAAAAGTCCCAGCGGACTTCTCTAGAGGCGGAGCCTGCCAGGGAGGTCCACTGGGCAAAAACGGCATGACTACTACGGGGATAATCATCCACTTTTTTTTTTTTTGTTTTTTTTTTTTTTCTGATTGGACCTGCAGCCCAATCCACAAGAGGGGAATTCATGCCCGACTGATAAACAAACAAACAAACAAACAAAAAACTGGTCAAAAATCTATGGATGGGATTGTCCTAAGTCTTCAGGGGACATTTCCTGCTGTCACTTTTGAAGCAGTCATGCTGTCAAACTGCTTCCCCAGTATGTTCACTCCCGTGGAATAGCGCTGCTCTTAGCCCCTGTCAGAGCATCTTCATTTTGCAGTGGGAAGCAGTCAATAGAGAGACTCATAACTGGTCAAAGAAGACGTGAGTGCTGGCGACTCAACCTAAGCGGGCAGCTATCAAATCTACCCCCCAAGCTACAGGGAACACTGGGGATGGCATGGCAGATACGATGTAAGAGTTGAGGAATGGGGAGGGATGTTGTAAAATGGGCTACTGCACTCATGAGCCCACGAGGTTGAGCCAGCCAGCATTCCAACAGGATGTGGGAGGAGCTCAGCAGGTTCCATCCATAGCTGGGGACAACTGGTAACTGCTAGCTGCTGGAATGGAGTGAGGAATGTCACCTCTGGTATGACATGCCTCTGGTATGGCCCAGTAGGCTACCCATGCTCCTGGTGGACGGCCCCACACACATATGCGTGCAGGCAGCACTAGTTAGACTCAGTGGTTATTAAAAAAGAGGAGGAGGAAGAGGAGGAGGAGGAGGGAGAGGAGGGAGAGGAGGAGGAGGGAGAGGAGGAGAGAGAGGGAGAAGGAGGAGGAGGAGGAGGAGGGGGTCATAAAGGTTGGAGGGGGATATGCTAGGTTAGATATGAGCAAGATCTGTTTTGTACTGGGGACAGGGACGCTGATGGCCTGGAGCAGGCTGGGCAAGACCGGATGTGAGAAGCAGGACTCTGGACCTCCTCCCCACAGAGGAACAGGGTAAGCTAACCAGTAGCCTGGACGCTGCACTGCTACCACACCTCAGCAGACATAACTAGGCCTTTGATGGTTGCTTCCTCCAGGCAACAGTTCGGAGCAGTACATCCTACGATCTGCATGATAAAGAAGGATGCTTACCCTGGGAGCCCATGGTGTACAGTGCACAGGCATCAGATCCTTAGTACTCCACAATGCCCACCGGTATTAGATGCCAACTGCAGAAACTTTAAGATCAGTCATTAAGAATAATGAAAGATAGCCGGGCAGTGGTGGCGCACGCCTTTAATCCTAGCACTTGGGAGGCAGAGGCAGGTGGATTTCTGAGTTCAAGGCCAGCCTAGTCTACAAAGTGAGTTCCAGGACAACCAGGGCTACACAGAGAAACCCTGTCTCGAAAAACCAAAAAAAAAAAAAAAAAGAAAGAAAGAAAGATGATGTGTTGAGTTTCATCGCTGTGAAGAGACACTATGACTTACAAAGGCAAACACTTATTTGGGGGTGGCTCACAGGTCCAGAGTTTTAGTCTGTTACCACCATGGTGGGAAGCATGGCAGTGTGCAGGCAGACATGGCGCTGAGGAGCCAAGAAATCTATCTATATCTTGATCCAAAGGCAGCCAGGAGGGACGGGAATTCCACACTGGATGGAGCTTGAGCACAGAAGGCCTCAAAAGCCAGCCTTCGTTCTTTTTGACACACTTCCTCCAACAAGACCACACCTATTCCAATAAGGCCACTCCTCCTAATAGTGCCACTCCCTATGGACAAGCACTGAAACACATGAATCTATGGTGGCCAAACCTATTCAAACGAGATGACTATGGTAAGTTGTTCCTCAAAGCCACTGAATGAGCTCTAAGAAGGCAGATCTATGACCACACCACTCAAACACTCCCTTTTAAATCTCAGGTACCTCACGTGGGACCATTAAGCTGGGCCACGGGAAAGGCCTTGCTCTCTGGCCTATGGCTTTGGCATACAGCATCCCCACCCAGGCCACTGGCCAAGTCCTTTCATCCCTCAACAGTTCCTGCTCGGCCTCCAGGCTTCTATACAAACACTCAGGTCCATACACTTCCTGGTCTCTTGGATGAGAGTGGGAGCCCCCTCTGGGATGTCGACGCTGCTCAGCCTCCATCCTTCAGAACATGTCACACCAGCTTGATGCCCATGCCAGGGTCTGGGGTGCTCTTGCTGACAAGCTAGCGCGTGAACGGATGAGGGAATGAATGCAAATCCTAAGGAAAGATTGCCTGCATCTGGTATTGGAGATGGCTCTGTCATCCATCATCCATTAACTGTGTCTGCACCTTTCTGTGCTGTAATATTGTTTATTGAGTAAAGGCGCTAACTGAAATAGTGACTGGCAGTGAGCAGGTACAGCAGGAGGATATGCTGAAGCAAAATGATGAATAATGAATTAGTTTAAGTAAACAGAAGTCTTCACTTTTTTCTTAAGAAGCTATCCCTGAGAGGATTGCTTCTTGCCAGTCTTTGGAGCACATAAATTGCTTAAAATGATTTCCTGCCTCTCCCAAGAGCTTCCCACCACTGTCATTCGGAAAAGAACAGTCCTTACCCACTCAGCTAAATATAGCCTGAACGGGTACCACATGGCAGCTCCAGGAGCCAGTCTTCTTACGACGGAATTGTAAAGCCTTTAAGTTTCCAAACACATCTTAACTACATAATTGTGTACTGGTATCTTATTTGTAACTATAATTTCGTAATTCAGTGGCTTACATTATGGGTGGGTATGATGGACGTGCCCTCACCTGCAATCCCTGACTTGGGAGGCTGAGTTCCAGGCCAGCTTGGGCTACCGTGTGTTTTAGGTCAGCCAAGGCGACAGACAGAAACCATCTATAACACACACACACACACACACACACACACACACACACAACCAAAACAACCCAACACCAACAATATACAATCTAAAAGTTTAAATAGTATTTTTACAAAATATATTCCACAATAGTGACAATAAACCTTTTTTTTTTCATTTTTGCCTCCACATAGTCAAATCCAGACTACAAACAAACCTTGCATTACAAAAAGAAAAAAAGAAAAGATATCTAAGAAGAAGGAAGAAAGGTCGGAGAGATTGCTCAGTGGTTAAGACATCTTGCTGTGGGGGCTGGCGAGATGGCTCAGCAGTTAAGAGCACCGACTGCTCTTCCAAAGGTCCTGAGTTCAAATACCAGCAACCACATGGTGGCTCACGACCATCCGTAATGAGATCCGGCACCCTCTTCTAGTGTGTCTGAAGACAGCTACAGTGTACTTAGATATAATAATAAATAAATCTTAAAAAAAAAAAAAAAGACGTCTTGCTGCTCTTGTAGAGGATAGAGTTCAGTTCCCAGCACCTACATCAGGCAGCGACGTGGGGCATCTGCAAGCACATGTACTTGCACCTAGATGTATCAATAAAAATAAACCCTTAAAAACAATGGCAAAGCAGACTGGCTGCTATAAAGTGGAAGTTGACAAGAAAATGTAATCACTTCTACAATGAAGGGAAAGGCGTGCCCAGGAGGAGGGCGTATGAGCATGTCATCCCAGTCGCTCTCTGTTCACACGGCTCTGTAACAATGTCATACAGGTTATTCACCACTGAACTTCAGAATGCACCTGGAAAATGTATGATGTGCTTGTTTTCCAAAGTTGATGGCTCATTCATGGCACAAAATTAAATTAAATCTCATATTTCTACTGTAGTACCAGCATGAGCAGATCACCAAGTCATACATGCAGTCATACATAAAGTCCATGGTATTTACCCATGTGAACTGACAACAGAATGAACAAAAGCACTGCCTACCAGGATAAAATAGGCACGCACCGTCTATCCCAAGGACGGTGTAAAGAATTGTGTTCTTCTATTACTGGCCCTGTTTTTAATATAACATTATTAATTTTTATAGCAATACGTGAGGATTCTAAACTCTAGCAGTAGGCATTTCCTCCTTCAGTTGCTTTATTAACTGTTAATTATCTAACTAAGCCACAAGTATGCAGGGCTGGTTTTGCTCCTGCCGCACTAAACCCTGCTTCCCTCCTCGTGCTCTCCACAGGACGGCTCCCTGGTGAAGGCCAAACTTGACATGAGTTCAATCCCCACAGCTAAGGGACAGGAGGAAAATGTCCTCTTACAAGCTGCTCCCCGGGATCCACATGTGCTGTGTGTGCCACACGAACATCCACACAAATAATTACTAAAATGTAGAGAAAATTTTAAAGACATGGTTAAAGAAAGGCAGAGGAAGATGAAGAAAGAATGGAGGAGAAATGGGAGGGGAGAAAAAAAGCAACGTAAGTCTAAGAATTATGTGTATACTATGATTTTTCCAGACAAGTGACAGTAAGTACACATTCAAGTTAGGTTAAGTTGTATATCTATAAAACCTCATAACTTATGAGCATCTCTAAAGTTAAAATAGTTAAACTAAGATTTTAAACATGTGCACACAATGCCAAAAGTTCTATGAACTAGAGATGCTGGTATTTAGGGAGAGCTACACATTCCAGCAAAGCATCAGGTAGACTGTATGAGGTAAAAATCAAGGCTAGATATGGTGGTGAATCTTGTTAATGCTGCCACTCAGAGTCAGGTGGATCTATCTGTGTAAGTTAGGGGCCAGCCAGGGACATGTACTGAGACCCTATCTCAAAAACAAAACAGGAACAAAAACAAAAACAAAACAAAGCAAAACAAAATCTAATTATCTAAAGCAAAAAGAAAATCTATTCAAATGGACTTCATTCCCTGCAGACGTGTGAGACACATCTTATTTAGCCCTATGCACTCAAATGTATAGCCAGACATCTACACTGTGAGAGCAAAAACTGATGCCAAAATCACTCTCTCCTTCCCTTCCCCCCACCTCTGAAGTTTCTAAGAGGATACCCCGAAGAAATGACATACAGAGCAAACGGTCTACCCAAAGGTGTTTCCTATGATACCACGTGGAGGGGCACCAGGGAGTAAGAGTGAGATGAGAAGAATGGATTGTTACACAAATTAAATATACTCACCTAAATTATTATTTACCCACTTATTATAAAAATAGTCATAACTAAGGGATACTCACTCTACAGTGTTTGAGAAGGCAGAGTTTAAATTTTTTGACCTGATCTCAGAAGTGTGATACTTCCAGCAAGATAAGCTGTGTCTCAGCCTCACAGCCCGTGCCTCCTCATGTGTGAATCTGATGGAGTGACATGCCCTGACATGGATATGTAAGCAAATCAGAAAGGGATGGCAATCTGAAACTTGCAATTACACCTATCCCCTGTTATCATGGCTTTTTAAAAATGCAGAACACAAAACAATAGGTACAAAATGATAAGCTATATAAGACAGTAAACATACAAGTAAACAAAACAACTGTTGCTTATGATTAATGGTCATTACAGGTAGTTCCCTGTGGAGTGCAAAAAGGCTTATATGCAAGTCATCTAGTTTTTCATGCAATCTCACAAACATTGTTTAAGAACCTCTCTGTGCCAAGGACTATTAGAGGCACTAGAATAAGGGCTCTTAGAGTATAATTTTTAAATTACATGTCACCCTCCTATGTATCTAGCTTTCTAATTAAATAAGGGATGGAGAGATGGCTTAGAAGTTAAGAGAATCCAGGACTCACATAGTAATTCACATCTATAACTTCAATTTTAGGGAATCTGATGTCCTCTTCTGGTTTCTGAATACAAAAGGCATGTGATACACAGACACACATGCAGGCAAAACATCCATACAGATTTTTTAAAAAGCTTTTAAATATACTTAATAATATATAATAAATATAATTAAATAATAAATAAATTCAAATGTGAATTTATTTAATTAAAATTCAAATTTAATTGAAGTTTGAATAAATTTATAATTTGAATAAAATTAGAGTTTGAATAAATAATGAAAATAATATATTTAATCATTTCAATTTATATATATTATTTTATATATTGAAGAAATATATAATTAAACTTGCAGTGTTGCAGTGCAGTAAATGAGGTACAACTTTATTTATGGCAGATACCTGCAACGGTACGCACATGAAGTCTGAATTAAATATTCAAATTGTCCTCCGGTCCAACAAGGCAAGTAGACTACTGCATCCTCTCCTAGTGATGACATAATCCTAACCGTAAGGAGCATATGGGACAAACTGTTCCACTCTCAGTACATGAGTCAGTCAGCAGGAACATTTCCACAGCTCAGAATATCATCACTGTGGTACACACAACTGCAAGAGGAGCTGCTCACCACCCCTGCCACCAAGATAATAACCCGGGGGTAAGAGACATCCTCCATCAATATATTTGAAGGAGCCAGCCCCATGGAGAGTGTCAGTTACCAGGGCCCAATCTGACAGTGACAACAGCTATCACGGTGACGCAAGGAGGGAGTACAGGGGCACTGAGGCAGGCAAAGTGCACAGGCCAAGCTTGTGGGGTCCAAGGTTCTCAGGTTCCGGTGTCTGGATGCAAACCCACCAGGCTGATGTGTTGGTACACAAGGTCCCCACTAGGTGGTGCTGTTTTAGGAGTCTCAGAACCTTCAGGAGGTCTGGTCTAGCCTGAGGAAGTAAGTTCCAGCCCAGCAACTCCCTCGGTTTAAGCTAGGGTTCTTGATCGACAGCAACTTAGGAGTCCCACTAGCGAGCAGCCGCTGATGTGAGGGCTGCCGGGCCTTCCCCGCCATCAAAGGCTGCACCTTCTCAAATGGTGTGGTGGTTTGAATAAAATGGCCTCCATGCACCTATGCATTTAAATGCTTGGTTGTCAGGGAGTGGCACTAATGGAGAAGGGTTTTTAGGAGGTGTGGCCTTGTTGGAGGAAGTGTGTCACTGGGGGATGGCTCTGAGGTTTCCAAAGCTCAGGCCAAGCTCAGGGTCACTTTCTTCCTGCTGCCTGGATATAGGGATGAAGAACTCGTAGCTACTTCCCAGGCACCATGAAAGACGCCATGATTAAGCCTCTGAAAGTGTAAGCAAGCCTCTTTTATAATAACTGTCCTGGTCATGGCTTCTCTTCACACCAAGAAAACACCGACTAAGAACTCTGATCAGGCAGAACCTTCCTCCTGTAAGGAGTTGCTGTCAGTTATTCTGTCCAGTCAATCAGAAAAGTAAATACTCTATTTTCTCTGCTCACACTAAATTACAGGTGGAAACATTAGCTGTAAGACACTGACTGCTAAGCCACCGACCCGATCCTAACACGGATGCTACTCTGGCATTCGTTGGAGCCTTCCAGGGGAGACGAATTACAATTAATTTTGTTTATTATTTTAGGTCACAAAAGGGCAGGGAAGGCAGGCAGAGCTGCTTGCGTTTCACGAAATGCAAGAGTCTTTCTGTAGGTTCTTACCAAGGTGGAAGGCTTTGGGGGGGGTCTCCACTGTATATCAAGACCCTAAATGAGGTGAATACCCTCAAGCCGTCAAGCCTAGCAAGATCTTATGGGTAACTGTTAGGATTTGGTGTTCAAAATGCTGGCATACAGATTTGTGTTCACTAAAATTCTAAAACACATGCATACTCTCCCCCCGGCCCCCGCCCCCGCCCCGTCTGTCTGTCTCCCAGGTTGAACTTAGAATTTTCTTGCTTCTGCCTCCCATGTGCCCTCCACGCCTGGCTGAAATACACTGAATCCTAATGCAACCCATTCAGCAAAGGAAAATTTAAAGACATTGATAATATTTTCATCCCCTAAATGAAATCCTGTATGTAGAGGGCCTAGCCAGTTAAGCTTCTGTTTCTAGAAGCTTGTCGCAGTTTCTGAAATCTTTGGCCCCTGGCCTCTCATGGGTCCTTCTTCTCCCCACAGTTGTGCTATGCTCTGTTCTTCTCCTGACTTGTGAAACACCAAGGGCTCCACAACTTACCCCAGGACTGCTGCAGAGCCTCCCCTGAGACTTGGATCAACACCAAACTCTCAGAAGCAGTGCTCCATCTTTCTGTGTGCCGACATCGCCTCTGCCAGACCTCTAACACCCTATAACCATCTGCCCCTCACTAACTGCCCTCTTCCCCTTTTCCAAGGAGGCTCTGTGGTTCAGGTCAGCAAAGGTGAGGAATTAAACCACCACCCACTTACCTCTTCCTCTGGCCATGACACGTCTTCCTATCTTCCAAATCTGGAAGAGAAAAATCTGACTTTTTCCCATGATGTCTCCTATATTATTTATTGTCCACATCCGGGCTAGGCCATTCCCATACAAAAATTGATTATGCCAGAAAACTGGCTACAAGCAGTAATCAGTCTCAACTTCTCAATATCTATCTATCAATCAATCAATCATCTATCTGTCTGTCTGTCTGTATGTATGTCCATCCATCCATCCATATCATCTCTATCATCTCCCACTTACATGGGCTGGGAGGAGCCTTTACTAACCTTCCCTTGGGTGGAGGAGCCCTTTACTAACCTTCCCTTGGGTGGAGGAGCC
>NC_034604.1:8904524-8931298 GCF_900095145.1 Mus pahari | reverse complement strand
CCCTTTACTAACCTTCCCTTGGGTGGAGGAGCCCTTTACTAACCTTTTCCTTGGGTTGATTGAGTATTTGTGACTCCAGTCACTCAGTGTTTATGTCTGAGAGACTGGGATAAAGAACGATGCCACTGGGCAGATTTAATTTTACTCATTCCTGACACTTAATGGCTTCAGTGTAATTTTCAAGTTGGAATGTAATGGATCGGGGCAATGCTGGGGATTAAACCCAGGGCTGTGTACATGTGTGCAGTGTGCACATGTATGCTCACCACACATATGCACGTGGAGGCAAAAGGTAGATACTGTGTTTTTCTCTAACAAACTGGACTATTTATTTTATTTTGAGGTGATTAAAGAGAAACTTATAATCTGTAAAAAACTTTATTTTCAAATAATAACTTATTTATTTTATTTTTACTATTAACAAATAATAAAGCTATTAGCAAATAGTTTATTGATGGTAATGAATTATAAATAGCAAATAATAAGTAAGTTATTATTTACAAGTAATAATCTAAACACTCTGTAAAAACACTTGAGATCTGCCACTATAGAGGAACATTGACTCTTCAACCCAAACACTACCATGGCTAGATATGTTTTATACGCATACACAAAAAATGTTTACTGAAGCAGTAAAAGACAGTCTCAGGAAATGGCAACTACCTAAATAGTTATTAGAATAGTGAGTTCTTCATACAAGCAATGGAACACTTTATCCAATAGTTCAAATAATGACAATTCAGCCAGGAATGATAGTACATGTCACCCCAGCACTGCATGCAGGAGGCAGAGGCAGACACATTTCTGTGAGTTCAATGCCAGCTTAGTCTACACAGCAAGTTCAGAGCTACAGCAGAGACCCTGTCTAAAATAACAACAACAACAACAAAAACAAAAAACAAAAAAAACCCAAGCAAACAAAATAAAGGCAATTTACACTTGATTTATATTTATCAACACTGTTAGATTTCATAAATAAAAAATACAAACCACAGTAGATAATCATATGTATTTTTAAAACTGAGATCCATATGGTGTCTATGATTAGAAACGTGGGGAAATCAAAATACAGACAGACAAGATGCTTATCAACTTCGGACATGGTGGCTCTTGGAAGAGGAAAAGGCGCACAGTGCACTTGGCTACCAGGGGCAACTATGCTTGGGACATCTGACTTCCCTAGGGCTCTGAAGGGAAATGGCAATGGACCTGAGTCTGATTCAAAGCCAGCCAGAGTGGCCACTGGGGATACAGCACTCTGAAGGCAGAGAAAGGAGGTGCCCTGGGCTTGCTGGTCAGCGAGCTTAGCCTCATCAGCAAAGGCTAGACCAGTGAGAGGCCTTGTCTGAAAACTCCAAGTGGATACCTGAGGTTGACCTCTGGCCTCCACACTCATATGTGCACATGTGCATTCACACACATAAAAGCAAAAAGATAGTACAAGGTTTAATTTTACTTTGTAATATTTGAATAGCAAAGGCAAATCAGGAAACCTGAAGATAAGGTATCTAACACGTCCCACCAGGCCCTGTTGTTCCTTACTGAAAGAAGAGGTCCAACACTCTTTACAGACCACTACGGAGAAGAAAACCGTGGCGTTCAGTTCTCAGTCTCGTGGTCTGGCAGACAGCCCTCCCAAGGCTTCTATGGAACTGTTAACATGCCCTTGGGCCACTGCCTGGTACATTCTCCCCAGCCAGTCAGCTACCGGAGCTCTGTCAGACACAAGCCCACTGCAAGGTGGAGCCAAGCAGTTCCAGAAGCCCCTGTCCCCACCCCTGTGCTAACTGTTCAATGTTAATTCCGTCACTGGGGGAAGTAAGAGGGTGCTTCTTCTCAAAGCTCTAGTGAGCTGTGCTTTTGGCGGAGCCAGAGGCTGGTGGGCTCCCTCTGAAGCCGTGGCCATTTTACTGATGCCTTATGAAAGTACGGATGCAAACTGGGTTTCGGAAGCAAATACGTGCAGCCACCTCTCTCCACTAACTCCAGCCCTCAGACCTCATTCTTTCTCCGATCCAAGCCATCTTACTTTGTTACTTCACTGAAAGAGAAATTTCATTGTCAGGCTCATTTTCAATTAACCATTACATAATGCTTCCTGCAAACTCTAGTTCCTTTTTGTGTAACTATCATACACACAGCAAGTAATTTAGAAGGCAGCCCTGAAAAATATGGCACTACCATTTTCAAATGGATGTGTGCAACTGTCCTTGTACACACTTGTGCACTTGCGCACACGCACACACACATACACACAGGATAGGGGGAGGAGAAATCCAGTTGGCTAATCTGGACTCTCTTAAGTCTCTGTATTAACCAGTATTAGAGGGAGAGAAATAGATGCCCTTCACCTATTCAGTGCTCCGTCTAGATGGCTTTCCTCCTGGATTACTGGCTAATGATCTGGGGATCATTCCCAAAAGCATTTATGCCCATTGTCCATGTGGCCGAAACTATATAATTCACTGTTTACTGTCTAAACAGATGCAAATTAGGGTACAAAAATGTAAGTGTAAAAAAAAAATAATTACAAGCTTTGGAAAACTTTTAAAAGTGCAGATGGCTTTCAAGGTAACTTTAGGGTTAGGCTGAGAGGGAGAGACTTGCAAAACCACTTTAGGGACCCTGATACTAAGACTCTGGGAACAATGATGGGCGTGGCTTCAGACCAAAAGCTAACTAGAAAATCTATCCTCCAACTCACAAAAGGCAGGCCTTGGCCCTACACCAAAAGTCACAATCAAAGGCTTACTGGCCCTTGTTTCATTTTTATTGTAAGCCTGCTTTGCCTGGCTTTGAAATGTATCACTCGCTGGTAGCCCATCCTGGTAGAAGAGGGTATCATATGCTTTGGTCCACTCAAGTTCTTTCCCAGCATCCGATGCTGGGATCACTTCTTTCCCAAGGAGTGTGCAACTACCTGGTGTAACACATCCTAGTTAATGACACACGGGGAACGGAACTCTCATTACTCAACGACTAGAGTTTGCCTGGCTTCCTGCATTCCTTTTTTTCTCCCCTTTCCCCACTCTGGGAGACAGTATCATCTAGATGGTGACCAGATCCTGAAAGCCTCCTTCCCCCTGCCCCTGACAACCCCAAATCAGACAGAGACCCAGCAGTCCCACAGGTCTACCTCCTGAATCCTCGCCCACACGTCCCTGGCCGAGCTCGACCTTGGTCTGGCAATGGCTTTGCAGCTTGTTTTATTCCTCCCGAGCTTACGTGTGCTCTACCACTAGAATTAGCTTTAAAACAACAACAACAACAATTTAGTAAAGTCTAAATTTTATCAGGAGGGTGGGTGTGGGAGTGTTCTTTTGTTCTACTATGTGGGTACTGGGACCCAACCTGCACTGTAAGATCTAGCAGCCTATACCTGCTGAACTTAGAACCTGAAACCTAGAATTCACTTTCCACAGAATGGCTCTTACATCTACATTACTCTTCTACTAAAACCCATCAAAGTACCTCCCAAGGGACAAGGCTACAAGTTGGCATCTCTGCACATAATAGGAATCCCCTAATCGACACATGTCAACTTCGTAGTTCCTTCCAATACATGGCTATCTATCTATCTGTGCAGCTACAGGGCCACTGCACTCCTAACAAAGCACAGGCCTGGCCCCCGACGGCTTCCTCAGTCTGTCTCTAGGCAGCTCCTCTGCGGGACCTCCTTTTCCAAGGCTCTGGGTCCGAGACCTGTCTGACTGACCAACCCCAGAAGACAATTCAATTCTCCTGAGCCTCCCCTCCTTCCTCTGCTGACAGGGGAATGACAGTGCCCATCTTCCGAGCTCACTGGAAGGGTGAGGGAGAACACTCAGCAAGGAGGTCCTCCAAAAGTGCCACATATCCATATCCTTGTGGCTGTGAGATGAATGGGGTCCCCTCCGCCCACATTTTGCCATCACCCCACCTCCTATTCCCTGCCCCCACCACTTCCACTCCTAATCCCCAGTGTGGCTGTATCTGAAGGCAGAGCTTTCAGGAAGGAATTGAGGTCAGGGGAGCAGAGTCCTACTCTGACTCCCCTGGTGCTCAGAGAAAAGGCCACAGAAGGACTCATTAAGGACGCGGCCCTCGGCAAGCCAAAGAGAACACTGTTGCTGGAGCCTGACCATACTAACTCCCCATCTCAGAGCCCTAGCCCCCAGGGTTGCTGGGGAATAAATGTGCCCCCCCCAGCCACCCCATCCTGGGCATCTTGGTAAGGCCTAAGATAATACACCCACTGTTTCTCTTCTCATGATGAGACTCAAAAGTATATGCTGTGTGGATCTTCTGGATCTTTGAAAGCAGAGCATGAGTCTGATTTACTTATATTTCTTCCCAGGATGGGACAAGGTGATCTTTTTTTTTTTTAATTTTTTTATTAGTATTTTCTTTATTTACATTTCAAATGCTATCCTAAAAGTTCCCTATCCCCTGCCCCCCCACCCCACCCCTGCTCCCCTACCCACCCACTCCCACTACTTGGCCCAGGCCTTCCCCTGTGCTGGGTCACATAAAGTTTGCAAGACCAAGGGGCCTCTCTTCCCAGTGATGGCCAATTAGGCCATCTTCTACTACATATGCAGCTAGAGACACAAGCTCAGGGGGTACTGGTTAGTTCATATTGTTGTTNCACCTANAGGGTTGCAGNCCCCTNCANNTCCTTGGGTACTTTCTCTAGCTCCTCCATTGGGGACCCTGTGTTCCATCCAATAGCTGGCTGTGAGCATCCACTTCAGTGTTTGCCAGGCACTGGCATAGCCTCACAAGAGGCTGCAATATCAGGGTCCCTTCAGCAGAATCTTGCTGTCATGTGCATTAGTATCTAGGTTTGGTGGCTGATGATGGGATGGACTCCCGGATGGGGTAGTCTCTGGATAGTCCATCCTTTCATCTTAGCTCTAAATTTTGTCTCTGTACCTGTATCCTTTCAGAGTTATTTTTTTCCTTCTTCTAAGGAGGAATGAAGTATCCACACGATGGTCATCCTTCTTGGTTTTGGGACAAGGTGATCTTAACCCAATAGGTAGTCCATGAATATGTAACTTATAAATAGAAATAATGTTGAAGTTTCAATTTTTTTAAAATAAATATACTTCTACAGATTTTGATTTTTAAAAAAAACCTGAACATATGTGTTTTGTCAGGAGAGTGTTACTATACATATGAGTGACATGCCCAAAGAGACTAGAAGAGGGGATCAGATCCCCTTGGGACTGGAGTACATGCAGTTGTGAGCTGCTATGGTTGCTGAGAACTCAATGTGGGTCCCTCTGCAAGAAGAGCAAACAGTATGGAGAGTGTCTAATAAATGTTAGGATTAAAACAGTTGAGAGATATCAATTTGAACTTTTACCTAATTATACTGATTAAACACTTAGAGATTCAAATAGGTTTAACATATACAATTTATCACACTAATGAGAAAATTGTAATTATTTTGTGATTTCAAGAAATATTACAAAACACTAAAAGGTAGCACTGTATGCAGTGGTGAATGGCTGAAAACGCTGGTCCAGGATAAGGGACAGCATATGCACGTCTACTTTCATCACCATTCAACACAGCACTAGAAGCAGCAGCCAGAACAAAAGAGTAAGAAACAGAAATGAAGGTATTCACAGGAAAACAATAAAGTCATTGCTATTCAAAGATGGCATGCTGTTATATGTAGAAAACCCTACAATTTTCACAAAACTGCTGCAACTAATAAATATTTAACAAAATTACAGGATATAAATAATATAAAATCAGTTTCATTTATATACACTAACAATAAAAAACCTTACAAAGATGTTTAAAAAGTAATCCCATTGACTTTAGCACCAAAAATATAAAAATACTTAGAAATAAAGTTAACCAAGTAAAAAACTTGTATGTAGAAATCTAGAAAACACACTAGACAGAAATTAAAGATATTGCCAGTCTATGGATGGAAAAGATGTCCCATGTTCATGGGCTGGGATATTTACTGTTGTTAAGATGTCAGTATCGCCCAAAGCCATCTACAAACTTAACATAATCGCTGCTAAAATGCCAATGATATATTTTTGCAGAAAAGAATCCACCTTAAAATCATATAACGTCTGACTCCAAATAGTCAAGGCTAGTCTCTACACGGACAACGCTGAAGGTCACACACTTCCTGACCCTAAATCTCCTTACAAACTACAGTTAGCAAACAGCCAGCAGTGTAGAGGCAGACAGAACCAGGGCGTGATCAAATGACGTCCAGCAAGGAAGCCAAAGAACATTCAACTGGGGACAGGGGCAGGTCGTGGAACTCATGGTCTAAACCAGGCTGGCCTTGAAACCAGAGATCCATCTGCCTCTGCCTCCTGAACGCTGGCATTAAAGGTATGCGTCACCAGCAAAGGAAGGGTACTTTTTTCAACAATCTGTGTCAAGGCTAGAGGTTAACTCCTCAGGTCTCAAGTGCCAGCCTTCTTTTCTTGTCGGTTGGTCCGTCTGCTTGTTTACTTAGAAGAGTCTCTTCTGTGCTGAAGATCACTGACTGAAGCGAGGCTGGATGGCTACAGAAGCCCACGGAGCCCCCAGTCTCTGCCTCCCAGCACACAGTCACACCCAGCTGCTTTACATGCGAGCTACCAGGGATCAGACTGAGGCCATCCTGCTTGCC
Source organism: Mus pahari (assembly GCF_900095145.1). NCBI lineage: Eukaryota > Metazoa > Chordata > Mammalia > Rodentia > Muridae > Mus > Mus pahari. The sequence goes on along the minus strand of NC_034604.1, from coordinate 8,924,664 downwards.
TGGCAAGAGGCTTACTAAGCAAGCTGCCTCTGCAGCCCAACAGTGGGCACTTATTAACCACCTCACCCTCATTCACTACCATGCTTTGCCCACCAACAATTACAAGGGAAGAACAGCAGTCTACTACACTACACGGGTGTAAGCCTGCCCAACTCTACTCAGGCTCCTCTCAAGTTTTGCTGTTCGTGTTCAGTTATTGCTACATCCTGGTGGACATTTGGAGTTGTTGCTGTGTTCTGAAAATAGTTCTGGAGGTAAAATACAAATCACTTATTTTTCCCCAAATCACTAACATGTATTAAATACCGTTCAAATACATTACCACTAGTTCTTGTTTATTCTCTGCCTTAGCACATACGTGTAGATAAGCAACTGAATCACTTTTATCCTTTGTAATTAGCACGCAGAGAGCACTGATGTTTACTTTCCAAACCACATGTACCAACTAACTGCAGTCCTTCCAACCACAGCTCGGAAATTACGGAGATGGGGCCGGAGAGCACGTAAGATGCTTTCCAGAGGGTCTGCATCGGATTGCCAACACCCACATGGTGGCTCACAGCCATCTGCAATTCCAGTAGTAGGGCATCTGAAGCCCTCTTCTGTCCTCCACAGGCACCAGGCATGCACACAGTACCGAGTCATACATACAAACAAAAACGCCTGCCCATACGAACAAAGTAATAAAATTAAAGTAAATTTTTAAAAAGCAACAAAACTGATCAAGGTATTTCATTATTTTTATCTTTAAGGTAAATATATGGCAATAACTTACAAACTGTGCAATGCTTTTATAATTAAAAATATCCATCTGTTGATATGAACGATTCAAATAAAAATTCATTTAGACCTCTTGTGGAGATCTCTCTCCCTCTCCCTCTCCCTCTGTCTCTGTCTCTGTCTCTGTCTCTGTCTCTGTCTCTCTCTCAGTTCAAAGTGAAGCTGAATAACGCATGATAAATTTTAGTAAGTTAGTTCCTTGGGACAAAGTCTGGGCTCCGTAGGTGTCCCTGAGACAGCCACACATTCCCTGTAGCGCATCTCAGGAGAGCATGGGTCATGAAAACTCCATTTACGTTTACTTTATTATTCTGAAAATTCATTCCTCCACCATAATTTCCTAGACATTAATAGCTCTGTGATGAGTTTTTGTTGTTTTGCAACCTAAAATTATCCTATTCAGAGGAAAGTTCCCCTGTTTTATCTTCTCTCAAAAGCTCATTCCAGGCCCAAGACATGAGAGGGACTGTGCAGCCCATCCGAGTTCCCACTTTGTGTTAGTTCACCAGTGCTGATTGTTCCAGATCCAGAAAGAATGAACCTCTGAACTGTCCCCCTCTGCAGGCCCAATGTCAGCCAAGCGCCTTGGGCTGATGGCTACTTCTGTGGTCTCTACGCTCATTTTGCTGGTTTATTTTTCTGTGTTACTTCAAGAGAGTGATTACTAGCTCACTGTGCAATTTTCATAATTCAAGCAACTAAGGGTATCATCAATCATCAATGTGGCAATAACAAAAAAAAAAATCGGATCACATATGTGGTTGACAGCTGAAGCAAATGGCATTTCAGATGCCAACAAAACTCCTTTTCTAAGCAATTAAACAAACGTGAAACAGACTGTGACGTGGAACTCAATTATTCCCAACCAGTGTGGGTTACTCCATTCTAGAGTCCTGTCCCTCCACCGTGGATCTGATGAGCTCAACCCCTGCTTCCGGTTGACTTCCACCAGAGAAAGTGAGTGGGATTTGCGAGACAGAAGAATATCAAGTTCATTTCTTGATATTCCAGCGATTTCCCTGACAAAGCATAACTTGAGATTTTGCAATTCACTGCTCAGAATGAGGGATGGATAAAAAAGCTACTCAAAGCCTTTCACAGTGACTCATCCTACTGGGAACAACCCTAAAGAGGACGCACAGCACAGACTTGACTTTAATCAACTGCTTTTTAAAGGAGTCTCTATCACTTAGCAAATTCAACTTGAACTTGGATGCAAAATGTTATGTTATCCCCCAAATCAAGCTAGAACTGTACTAAAGTCTCACTACTGATGAGCTCAAGGGGTAAGGTTCTTTGAATCTGTGTGTCCTTGATGGTAATCTTATGGCAGCTTTATATTAAGTAAAGCTCAGGGGAGCATGGTGTAGAGGCAAGGCAGGACCCAGCCCTAAAGCAGACCTGGTATTTATGTGGTGAGAAAAGCCAAGTCTTTACTTACTGGGAGTGAGAAGTCTCAGGCTCAGACACAGGTTTTTCCAGAAACGCTCCACCCAGCAAGGAATCTTGATGTGCAAGGGTACCTGTAAGAACAGGTTGAGCTAACATGCAGCTGATGTCACACTGTGAGTGACAGCAGAGGAATTGCTCTGTACTATGGGGGGGAGGGGTGACCTGCCATTGCTTCTAAATACAAGGAGGGCAGAGTCACCACCAGGCCTTCCTGTCCTATCCCCCACATGAGAAAATGGTCCTTTAAGGCTATGTAACTTTTTGGCAAGTGTGTCCTCCTTTCTGGAGATGTGGGCCTTTTAATTTTAAAAACCTGTGTTTCAATTTGCATAATGACATCTTAAAAAGCTTACTGGATTCCTGGGAAAAACATTGTGAAGTCAGTACCCTGACTGACTGAGGCTCAAAGCTGAGAAGACTTAAGCAACAACAGGTTAGAGAATCCAGACTTCTGAAACAGACTTTAAGGCTAGCAAGGCCCAGGGCCAACAGTTTGAGTCTGCATTGGGTAAGAAGGAGGAGGGACCCTTCCTTCTTAGGGAAGGAGGGTGCCTCTTAGGGTGGCTCTGCACGTACACGGTAAGGGACAGGAGAACTAGGGCTGGCAATGCTGCTAGGAACTATTTGAGACCTAGGCCACAGATGCTCGCAATCCTGCAGTGTGTGAGCTCTCTGGACTCTGTCCCGCACTTGAAGATATAAAACTGATTATCTCTGGAACTGATTTTTTTTTTTTTTTTTTTTTTTTGGAACTGATTTCTATTTACACAGACATGGATATGACTGCCCCTGGTTCTCAGGGAGACTAGTTCCAGGTCTCATGGTTCAGGTGCTCAGTATTTATGATAACCCATGTGCACCCTCCATAGCCCTGAGTCACCTAGATTTCCTATAAAGCCACAGCACGGCTCCATTTGTGTCAATTCAGCACAATACCTGATGCATAGAAAATGCTAATTTTGTCTTCTAGAAATTCCTGGGATTCAGCCCCTGGTTGGTTAATCCCTAGGCTGTAGAAACTGTGAGCACAAAGAGTCACCATATTCATTGCAACACTCAAAGACATGCTTTGTCACGGCTTGGCCCCTATTTTGAAAACTGTGTTCCTAACAGCCAAACTGCTTGTGGTTTTAGGTGGACACACACCACAGCACCACTACCCTACATTTGTTTGTATCATATGCTAGGATTTACACAGTATATTATAATCTCCTTTAATGTATTCAACATCCCATACATTACCGAAGACATGAAATACTGAACAACAGTTAAGTGCAATTATTTGACTTTTTTTTTTTTTTTTTGGTCAAGTTATGAAGTGTTTGTAGGAGTTTTGTTAAGAAGATTGGGAATTGGTTGTTTTAAACAAGATTTTTATTATTTTTAATCATGTGTTTATGAATGTGTCGCTGTGTGGGTGTATGCACACGAATCCAGGTGTCCAGAGGCCACAAAATGGTGTTGGGTCCCCTGGAGATGGAGCTATGGGTGACTGTGAGTAACCTCACGTGGGTTTTGGGAACTGAACTTGGGTCTTCAACAAGACCAGTATACACTCTTAACCACAGAACCATGTCTCCAGTCCCTGGTTCTTATTTTTTAAATTTTACTCAGATACTGATAACGCCCAACTGCCTTGCAAAACCCTTCAATTCACCATCTAAGTTGAATGCCTAGGAGGGGCGGGGCCTCTACAGCCTTGACTGGAGGTGGGGTTTCAGATACAAAGTGTTAGCCAAGACTGGTCAGGGTATAGCCCGTGTGATTATTTTGACACACCCATGACAAGGGCAGCCTGGCCAGTGGCAACAATACCATTTCTTTGGTCCCCTCCCTGGCCCAGCCTGGAGTCTCCCTCTGTTAGGATCACCCCATTTTCTATTAACACAGAGCAAAGGGCTGCAACTTCCTGCTGCTGGTGTGCACGGCCCTGTCACTGTCTACCTGTGTGCGAAAGCTTCTCACCACTGATATCCAAATCCTTCAGAGCCTCGGCCACAGCTCCTGACTACACGTTCTCAGTGAGAGGAGCCGAGCACTGGTGTTTAGGAATATATGTCATTTGGATGATGAATTTGTTTTACTTTTTTATACCATAGGATATTTCACATGCCAATCTTATTTTTAGACCATAAAGGGGGATCATAAACTGTCTGCCATCCAAAGAGGCACTGACCCAACGCCATCAAGAGTCATGGCTCTAGAAAGCACCCCACACCCATACCAGGCTCCTTCAGACACCAGCTGCTTATGAAAATCAGGACAAACTTCTGGAGTCTGGGAGCTCTGTGTCTGCTTGTTCCTCCCAGGGGGAGCAGAGCCCCACCAGGGATGAGCCCCAGAGCCCTGAAACAGCTAGATGCAAGACATGACAGCTCCTGGGAAAGGCTGGCCCTGCTGTCACAGTACAGCCACTGAGAAAAATGCTCCCCAGTTATACCTGCCCTGGCCAGGTGCAGGCGACACTTGTGCGCCATTTCGAAACTGACTGGGTTTATGGGAGATAAATGCTCACTGCTGCTGTGTGTCCCATGATTGCTCCTCAACCCTCTTCAGTCTAGGGCCAACATGTGGGGAGAACCGATGGAAGAGTCGAAACAGGAGCTACGCTCTATTTATGGGAGTAGAACTAAGACTGCAGTAGGGTTGTTCTGATGTGTCTCAGATTGGGTCAGAAGGCATGTCTACAGCAGGGGGTTTGCAGTGCCCAAAGGCACTATACCTGTGTGTGTGTGTGTGTGTGTGTGTGTGTGTGTGTGTGAGAGAGAGAGAGAGAGAGAGAGTCTGTGTGTGTGTATGAATGTGTGTATATGAGTGTGTGTGCATGAGTATGTGCAGTAGTGTCTGTGTGTGAGTGTGTGTGAGAGTATATGTGGCTGTGTATGAATGGGTATATGTGGGTGAGTGTGCATGTATGTTTGTATATAATTTAATTATAATTAATAAATAAATATATTATATTAAAATTTTTTACAAATTAGACATATAGATTAACAAAATTATTAATTTTATAATAACTAAATATGCCCTTGGCACGATTGCAGAGGTCTGAGGACAGTTCTGTGAGGTTGGCCCTTTCCTTCCAAAGTGATGTGGATTCCGGGAATCACGCTCAGGTCACCAGTCTTGGGCAGCACAGGCAGCATAGGTACATCCATCTACATTCTGCGCGACCTCAGTGACCTGCTCTGGCTGCTGTTGGTTTCTGGGATTCAATCATTTATGAAAAGGTAAGGACACATATCCAGTGATCTCTGGCAACTCTCGCGTGAGGTTTGCTGTCTTCGGAATCTTCATTTCTATGATTCTTGTGTTTCTGGCTGTGAGCCTGGCCTTCAGCGGCTGAGTCATCTCTCATCCCATGTCTGTGGCTCTCAGCACATCCCAGAGGCAGGGTCACTGAAATGAATGAGCAACCTGGCTGTTCCTGAGGCTTCTGCCTCCATGTAGAGTGGCAGAGACGCGACACAGTCATTTCTCCTCACCCTGGCTCAGCTGTGGGGTCCTGATGAAGGAGACCTCTGCAGAGCAGGTCTCTACAAGGAGCTACTAAGTAGAACAGACCAACCAGGCCATGGGCTTTTTATAGAAGCCTTGGGGGTGGGGTGGAGAAGAGGCCTAAGGAAACAGGCTTGCTGTTAACACAGGGTTGCCAGAGGAATGAGAAGGTGCCTGGTGGGAGGTACTTTAATACTTCTGAAGCCTCACAAGACTCCAGCACTACAGGGCCTGTGTGTGCAGAAAGCCTCTATGACAAAAGTCCTTTCCTACAGACAAGAGGTAAGAATGCCATGAAGGGAAGGACAGGGCCAGAGAGATGGATCACAGGTAGGGAGGCTTGCTGCCAAGGCTCACCTCCTGAGTTCAATTCCAGGGTCCTACACAACAAAACCAACTCCAAAGGTAAGTGCCTGCTGACTTTTGACATACACAGACACAAATAAGTGTGTAATTTAATTATAACCAATAAATATAATACAATTATAAATTAAATAATTTAATAAAATAAAATAGACATGTAGATTGACAAACTTATTGTATAATAATAAAATTTTAAAAATAATAAAATGAAGAAGATATGGTAGGGTAAGGATTGAAGCCAAGTGAGCACAGGAAAGCCCACGTCAGGCTGGGTAATGCCAACTACTCTGGTGTATGGCAGGGGTAAGGGCAGTGGGAGGGAGGCTGGGAAACGGGGCCGGAGCACAGGAGCTCTGAGAGCGGCCAGGATCTGGTGGTTTGGGAAGGAGTCCCTGGGTGGCAGGAAGTGGTTCATGTACTGCCTGGAGAACTCGCCCCAACAGCAGATTGCTTCAGTGGATTCTCTTACAGGCTCGGCAGTTGAGAGTAAGTACTATTCATGTTCAAGAGCCAAGTATGGTACCCAGCATCTAGGTCAGGAAGCTCAATTCCAGTTCTAGGGGAATCTGACACCCCTACTGGCCTCTGAGGCCGCCTGCACTCACATGTGCACACACCCACCCACATACATACTCAACTAAAAATTAAAACTTATCTCAAAAAGTAGACTAGAAAAGTTGCCATGGCACACCATTTCTCTCTCATTTCCTTAGCCTCATCTGAGCTCCATTAACTTCACACAGCTTCACTCCACTGAGTTAGAGGAGAATGTTATCTAACTGAAGTAGCCATTACACAGTAGAAGGGGCTCAAGAGCATACGCACTTTCTGGAGGTGCATCCTTAACTGTGAATCTGCACACTTGAGTGTGTATACACATGTATATATGCCTGAATGCACTCATGCCACAACCTAAGGTTTTGGGAGGTAGGTACATATGAGGGATTATTAATGTCCTCTAGGCCCTCCCACTATTCTATGGGCAAATATATGTTTTAAAAGAATTCCACTTCAGCTAAATGAATTCTGAAGGAATATTTCTTCAGGACACTTTGATAAATTATGTCAGGAAATCAAGCTGAGCCTATGGACAGCCACACCACTGGGGGAAAGAAGACAGAAGAATCAACAGATGGACTTCCTTCATTAACCCCACACGACTGATGCTTTCATCTCTGCATCTATGGATTTCTCCACAGACTCTAGAAGCAATGCTATCCTGAACATGCAAGACACCCGTCCTCGCTGCGCCTGCCGTTCAATGATCTGACAGTGTTGGGCAGGGAAGAAGCCTGGACTGGACCCTACTTTGAATTTTCCCAAGAATGTCTACAGTTTGTACCTGGGTCAACAGACTTGACGGAGGCTAGCATTATGGTCTCTTTCACACCTTCCTTTTGCTGAAATTGTTAATAGACAAGCAGTTACAGGCCAGATGATCACAGGAGTGGGGCTGTGTCCAGTAAAACAAAGACAGACAAAGACACAACAAGCAAGACTTGGCCTGTAAGCCGTACTTTCCCAACCCCTGGATAACAGCAAACAATCTCCACAGCAATAGTCCCAGTTCCACAGTAATGTGCTCTCAATACAGCCACACCATGACGTGCTCTCAATACAGCCACACCATGACGTGCTCTCAATACAGCCACACCATGACGTGCTCTCAATACAGCCACACCATGATGTGCTCTCAATACAGCCACACCATACATGCCTCTATAGTGTGTTTTATACCTGTGCTGAGCAGTTTAGGATCTGTACATGCATTACAAACACACACACACAAACATTATTTACCACAAAGTTTTCTTTACTTTTAATGGGTTTTGCCAATTTATAATTTAAAATGGGAAAGAAAAACGGAATTAATAATCTCACCTATCTCTTCTTTATCTATCCTATCCTTACTTACTTGTATTTATCACCGGTGAATGTTTAATGACAAATGCACACTTTATTTGCCATGCTTGGGATTGAATGAAGAATTCTATGCATCCTCAGCATATTCTTTAATATGCTTATTACTTCAGTAATATCTACATCCAGAATTTGGTAGCAATACTGTCACAATGAGACCTACAAATGTAAAAAATAAAATAAAATAAAAAATAAATAAAAAAACACGGTGCCCAGAGAGAGGTCAGAGCAGCTCAACTGATGGCATGCATGCCACCCTTGATCCCTGCACGACATAAACTGGACATGGTGGGGCATGCCTGTCACCTCACTACTCAGAAGGGATAGGGATAGAACTGAAGTATAGTCTGGACCTCTATTGTATACAAAGCAAGTCTGAAGCTAGCCTGGGCTACATGAGACTTTGTCCAAAAAAATAAAAAAGATGACAAGCAGGAGACGTGCTGGCGCCATTAGGGAAAGAAGAGGGCTAAACATCCGCTAAGTTCTATGGAAATGACAAAGCTCACTGGAACTCCATATGTCCCTGGTCATCCTCAGCTTCATGTTGGCTCCATTTCCTACCAGCACCCTGATTAAAAACCATTCAGGACAAAAATAGGAAATGACTGTATGACATTAGGACCCAGGAGCCACAAGGAGCAGATTATGGCCATGACATCATAAACTCACAATGTCTCAGGAACAGCGAGTTGATGCCTAACCCTAAGAGAAAGCACTGACTCACAGGCAACATGACCAGACAGGGACGAGGGGGAAGCAAAGACAGAATGAACCACCCATGCAACATCAGCTGCTACTCAGCCAACTGCAGCGTCGACACTCCATGTCTGCCCCTAGCTGGGTTGCCAACTCCTCTCCCATACTCAGCTTAACCCACACCATCTCTCACCTCTCCTTCACCTGGCTTACTCCTGCCTCATCATGACGTTCAGACAGTGTTTCCTTTGTAAAATGTCCTCTGGCTGGGCTCAACACAATTCACCTGTGACTGGTGAGTGTTTCCTCACCTCATTGCTGAAGTCAATGCACAGCACAACACTGAGACTCCCTCATGCACTCTCACCAAGGTTTGAACGTGTCACAGAAGCCAGCAACAGTTCAGTGTGTGGACTGTTGCACAAGAGCACTGACCTCTGAGGACAGGAATACCACTCATAAACATGGCCTCAGGCTCAAAGCTGAAAGTCCCAAGGCATTAGCCTGCCAGTTTTTTCTGACTATCACAAAATACCTGACACTTTTCCTTGAGCTCAGTGCTATGGAGGTTCAAAGTCCAGGATCACTTGATGACATAGTAAGGGGTGGGGCTGGGGGTGGGGTAGGGTGCACAGTAATACATGATGGCAGCTTTTAGGAGAAAAGAGCCATATGCCAAGGGTAGAGGAAGGCTTACCCCTTTTATGACAGACTTTTCAGAACTACCAGAGAGTACCATGAGAAATAACCTCAAGCCCACAATGACTTAACAACATCTGGCTAGGTCCCACCTCCTAAAGGTTCCCCTTCCAAAAGTGCCAAGTCTTTAACCATCTCCTAAAGGTTCCTTTTCTTCCAACATTCAGGCCTTTAACTTCAATGGATTCGAGACACAAACCACATTTACAGCACAGCACAAACCTGTTCTGGTCTCTGTGCCTGGCAGTGGCTGAGCACCAGCCACAGACGTCTTGTCATTGCATGAGTTCTGTCATTTGCAGAAGGAGCAGCTGTTAGCAACCTCCAATCAGGGTCTTGTTGACATATAAGAAGACGGTCTCTACTGTGCAGATATTTCTAATCCTCATAGGAACAACATCTGTGTTATACAATCCGAAATGTCTTTTACTGTAAGCAGTTCCTACGAAGTGGCCACTGCACAAGCAGTACCTACTGATGAAATGTCTCATCTTGGTAGCATGAGAAAATGACCTCTAAAAATAAGTTATTTTAAAGCTAGATACACAGTGTTTCTTTGTTCATCTGAGGAGAGCATTTTACCAGAAAGGGGAGCACAAGTCACTTAGAAGACAATGAAAAGGAAATCACTAGGAATCTCGTTCCCTCCTGGGTGGATGAGCTGAGCCATACGGGACACTCAAACACTGTCAGGATGTCAACGCTGAGTTTCCAGCAGCCCATTTCCTAAAACATCATCTGGCCCTTAAATGTAGTGTATGAGGTAAGCATTTCATAGACGAGCTAGACTGTCAAGATGACTCAGGTGGTAAAGGTGCTTGCCACCGAGCCTGAAGATCTCAACTCCATCTCCAGGTCCCACATGATGATACCCTCCACATGCACTAAATAAATAAATAAAGCAGAAGTAATTAAATTATATATATCAGAGCTATCCGAATAAAGGGGCCTTCTGCCCTGTGCTGAACTAAGCAACAAGTACTGAGGAAGCACAGCTTTCACTGTGTGATAGGTGATGCCAAGTTCCATGAACTCTTGTTAATACTAAGGGCCATGAATGGGTGGGTGGATGGGTTGGGAGACAGACAAAGGGAGACAGACAGTCAGTCAGTCAGTCAGTGACTGTCTCCTGTATCCCAGGATTACATTCACTATGTAAACCAAAACCAGCCTCAAGCTTCGGATCCTTCTGTCCATACTCCAACATGCTGGAATTGTATGCAGGCACTTCTGCCCATACTCCAGCATGCTGGAATTGTATGCAGGCACTTCTGCCCATACTCCAGTATGCTGGAATTGTATGCAGGCACTTCTGCTCATACTCCAGCATGCTGGAATTGTATGCAGGCACTGCCACACCCAGTTTAAGTGATGTCAGGAATTGAATCCAAGGCTTCATGCACAGTGGGCAAGAATTCAACTGAGCTACATCCCTGTCCCTGCTCTCTTCCAGTTAGGTTTAACAAGCAATCACACTGTGCTATGGGTACTATTACCACTACTTTCGGTTTACAGGCAATGAAGCAGTTTTTTTTGAGAAACTGAAACATCTGCATCCACAAAAGGGTAGGGCTAGCACTGGAACCCCAGTTGAGGGTTGCCAGTCCCTGGCTGTTCTTCTATGCATCCGAGCTTCCCAGCACATATGTGGGAGGTGGGAGGAATGCAAGGTCTTTCCACATTCCAACACAGCAGATGGAGCAAGGGAAAGCTGATAGGATAATGCTGTCAGTCATCCTGTCTTCTCTCCCTTCCATCCCGACAGCAGCTTTGTACCCAAGCTGGAAAATAAGGTGACGGGCTGACTGCAAATACCGAACACACTTAGCAACAGAGAAGACTAGTGAGATCAAAGTCTGACTTAGAACAAGGTGCTGGGCCCTGGGGATGACAGAGACTCAGTCTCTGGCTGGGGAAGAACAGTGAGAAGGTATGAAGGAATGTGCATGAACTTGCGCTTCACAACAAACACACTACAGTATCTTTTCTTCCTTATTCTCAGTTCCCACTGGAAAAGGCAGTAGACAGCTCCAAGCTACACACTGCCTGGTCTTCGTCCCTATAGAAAAACTTCCATTCACGATGCATCTCTGCTCTTCGAAGAGCACCAGCCTTTCATCTGCCCTCCGTTAACAACCCATAGGCTTGGACAGTGCTTGCCACCTTCCTAATGCTGTGACCCTTTAAGTCCTTGTGCTGTGGTGACCACCAACCAGAAAATTATTTCCACTGCTAATTCATAACTCTAATGTTGCTACTGCTATGAATCGCAATATAAATATTTCTGGAGACAGTTTTGCCAAAGGGGTTGTGACCCACGGGTTGAGGATCACCAGGGAGATAAAGACTAGGTTTCCTGCCTTCAGTGTGTCAACAATGGCCTGGCCACTTGCTCTATATGGTTAGTTCCAGGCCAGCCAAGGATACATAGTGAAAGCCTGTCTCAACAAATTTTAATTAATTTATTAAAAACAAACCTACAAGCAAGCACTAACATAGTAACTTTTAAAAAAATCTTCTATCAAAGCCTTTGATGAAGCTTAAATCAAACTTACATAGTGTGTGCATGTATGTGTGTGTTGTGTGTTTTAAATAAGACATTCTTAAGTTGTTCTCCTTTTCAGACCCTAAAGTCGAGAAGCTGACTTAAAAGGAAACAGGCTGTAGGGCCAAGGTGTGGGAGGGCAAGCCTGTAACCCTAGCCCTGAGGGGGCTGAGAGAAGAGGAGCAAGGCTAGCCTGAGCTACATGTCTCAAACACAAAACAACAAAGTAAACCAGATTTAGTGGAAAGTTCCTAGTTGTAAGTCACTGCTTTGCTGAGGGAGTGCAGTGACTGGGCGTGATGGAAACCACCATTCTTTAAAGCCTAAGCATTCCTCACTTACCAACACACTCTTTCTCCATCACAGCTACACTGGGATCCACTCATTTCAATCTAAACTATCCGCCTCAAGAAGCTGTGTGGTATCTGCCCTTAAACATGTTGAGGACAGCGACTAGTCATTTGATTGCCAGTCCACATTCACAGGTAAGCCAGCTTGCTTCCTGAAGCAGAACACCTGGATGCTTTGAGTTCCCAAGGCTTCTTTCACAACAGGGCTTAAATCTTGAGCTTAATTTTCAAAGGCAAACAAAAATTAACGCAACACACGTGTTTCCCCTTCCATTCTCCTGTATTCTTTTAAATCCCTCTATTTTTCTTCTTACTAGATAATTCTTAATAAATCTGCTCTCTTGAAAAGCATCAGAACTCATTTTGATTTTAGAAGGATGAGACAGAGATGGGTGATGAGAGTTTGGGCTGAAATGTTTTAAGTTTCTCTACAAAGCAACAATACACTACACTGTCTTTAAATAACAAAAGCACCGGGAATGTCGGGATATATACAAAGGAGAGCGCCACACAAGGACCTGGCAAGGGTGCAGCGGGCTGTGCTCAGGTCACAAAGGCTGCCCGGGCAGCGCGTGAGCCAGAGTCCCAACCCTGCAAGTGTCAGGCTCGCTGCTGCCTCTAATGCATCAGTCCCCTGAGCCAATGCGCGGTGGGAGACCAGGCGACAGCTCGAAAGTAGCGGAGAAATACTGGACACCCCTCGGAAGGCAGAAAGTGTGCCCGTACTGCGGTCACAGGAGGGAAGGGTCAGCGCAGCGGGGGATGGGGTGGGGAGGAGGATGGGGCCAAGGCACAGGGCAAAGGCTGCAGATAAAGCCCTGGGAAGCGAACGGGAGCAGGGAAGAGAGCAGCCACAGGTCGCGAAGTGACCACCGGGTGCGCGCAGCCGGGGCAGGGAGTCGGGGGAGTCGGTGTCACCTGTATTGTTTGAAAAGCTGATCCGACTCCCTGAAGCCGTTGTTGAGAAGCATATTGATGCCAGCCAGGGCCAGCTCCGCGTCCTGCAGGGGCGCCGCTGCGGCGTCCGGGTCGCCGTCCTCCCTCCGCCGCGGCCGCTGCTGCTCCGAGCCGGCCATGGGCGCACGAGGCCTCGAGCGGGCCGAGGCGAGGTGCCGGAGGCGGCTGCAGCGGCCCGCGCTCCCCGAGCCCCGCTCCGACCTGCGGGGAGCTGAGCACAGCAGCCGGCAGGGGGCGGGGATGGACGCGAAGGCGGAGCCGCCGCCGGGCTGCGGCGCGGGGAACGTGGGCGCCCGGCCGCCCCCACCCGCCGCCCGGGATTACTCAGCAGCCGGCTCGCGGCCACCCCAGCCGTTTCGGGTGTCTGCGCCCGCTTCGATCAGGGCGTCCCGAGCTGCCTCCGCTTCCTGCAGCCCCTCCAGGCCCCGGAACCCGCCCCAGAGGCACCTAGGCTAGCGCCCAGGCTGAGGACACCCACGCGAGGCCTCAATGGCCAACCCTCCAGGATAGGATGAACCCTGGACGCACTGGGAGGGGCGGGAGAGCTTGACTCGGGGTCAGAGAACTCCTGGTTCGCTGCGACAGAGCGTAGCTGGACACCCAGGTGGCTTTGGCTTGGGCCACGCGTGTCAGAACCCTTGGGAGTCCAGTGCCAGTCACTCCCAACTTCGTCCGGATCCCAGCCAGCCCCCACCAGGCCCAAAGCAGCCAATCCTCAAGCAGTTGGGCGGCAGGGGCGTGGCCTCCAGAACCTGGACCGCTTGCTAGGGCCCACCACCACCATTAGATCCAGAGAGAGATAGGGATCCATATGCCACGGAGCTAAATGTTTAAAAGCTAAGAAGTAAGCTGTTAAGGTATGTTCTCTTAGCACGCTGACGACTACACTTACATGCCAGTGAAACAGAAAAGCTGTGGTTTTTATATAAGCAAATGTCAGCAAAACGCCAAGGGTGATAATTTAATCAGAGTTAGAGTCTCTCTTCTGATGGTGAGCTGGTGGCTTCTGCATGCACTTTTAGACACAAAAAGATCGGCTTATGGGTTTTAAAAATGTTCTCTCCTTTACTTTAGCAGCCGTTAAACAATACTGTTACAACTAAGATTATGTTAATGCCGAATTGGACTATATTCCCTAAGAGCTCATTCACTTTAAATAGAAGAAACTTCCCTGCTGAAGGGCTCAAAGCCATTCATCCTCAGATCTAGACATCACCCCAAATATAACATCCAACATTCTAGTGAGCTAAGTACAAATGCACATAAACGCACCATAATTTAAACTCATCACGAATGTTAGCTTTGTTACCTGTACCATTCCTTACAAGACCGTCTAACTCCTAGCTCATGTTCATCCTTGACATTGACGAGTAACGCCCATTGTGGTCAGTGCTCAGCTGCAGCCATCTCTTTCTCCTTTTTTTACAGGATTCTGCTCAGGCTAGCCTGCAACTCTTGGGCTCAGTCACCCTGACTGACCTCCCACCTAGCTAGGACAACAGGCCCATGCCTCAAACACAATGTTCCATCCAACTGTTGTAAAATCATGCCAATTCTTTGAGACTTTGCTCTGTAGCCCTGACTACTCCTGAATTCACTGCACTCTCTTGCTTCAGCCTCTGGGTTGTATAATTGCACATTCAGATACTATGCTGGGCCAGCAAATTCTTAACAAGAAACTGGAATACTAACTATTAAATAAATACTAAAAAAATAAATACACGTCCACCTGGAAATAGTATCATCTAATTTAGGAATCACGTCACTCATGCTGAGAGGTCTTACAAACTGACCCTTTAATTTTGATTTCAGTTGTAAGCATTATCACTGACCTTCAGTGACATTCAGACTGCAACCTCTTTAGTTTTTTAGTGTATTTAATGGCATCTCCAGGGGACCTGAATGGCATCCTTGATAAGAATGGATGCTGAGGGCTCTGTAGCCACTGAGCCAGTAGAGAGCAGATCCCAATAAACTTGGGTGTGCATACATTTTGATGAGCAAGTCATTAGTTAGATCTTAGGGACTGTAAGTCCACATGAGGTTCATGGCTTTATATCATCTACAACATTTGGTGCTGAGCAGACTGGCCATGGCTTTCCTTGCTCAGGCTGCTTGGATTTTGGACACGCGGAGCCATCCACCTTAAGTCCCTGCATAAGCAAGGCAACAAGAGAGGTGAGCCAAGAGGACAATGTCAAAATGTCAAAATGGGAGACAGCTGGCCACTCTCCTACCTGGGGAAGGGGACAGAGCACATTCTTCTGTTGCATTTATAGCTGGGGAAAAGGGGACAGAAAAAAAGAATTTCAAGGAATTTGTGACATAAGTTGTATTTGGGACTCTGCAGTTAATAAGGAATTGGAAAGGCAAAAGTTATCCTTTGGGGCTAGTTTTACCTCAAGGGTTATACAAACTTTGGGACTCTCTTGAACAACTAGAGTGAGCAGCTATCCTGCTCTCCAGCACAAATAGAGGGAGAAATTCACAGTGTAGCACATCTTAGACACAAAGTAGGATTTAATCAGATACAAAATGATTAGGCTAGTTTTTGCATTATACATAGACACTTGAAAATATCTGCTCAGTAGTAAGAGATATAAAGAGGATTTAAACATGATGGGTGGGGCTCAGCAGAAGAGAGTTTGCTCCCCATTATGACACTGGAGGTTCAGTCCTCAATACTGCCCAATGTAAAGGGGATTCAAAGGCAGCCCCAAATCCCAAGTGATCATTTATGCAGCTATGGCTCACAAGGTTACCTAGGTCTGCACCTTCTCCTAGCAGGTGGGGAATTATGGTTGACTGCTATCTTTGATAAACAATAAGAGCAGTTCACAGTGATATTTAAAAGATCATGATGTATACTATACTACATTGAAAGGAAAGGGAAATCCAGATTAGTAACTCTAGCAGGATGTCATACACTTGACTACCTGGGACTCATATACTCTCCTGCAAAATGGAGGGTCTTCAATGCACTTGACTGCACCAGATAGGATTTACCGGAGCGCATCCTTCAGCACTTGGGGGTGGGGGTGGGGTAGGAAGAGAAGGAAAGCTAGAATTGGAGGAAACTGCTCATTTCTTTTCTACAAACCCCTAGTGTGATTGGCCAATGTTTGACAGTGCTGCATCTACCATCATCCTAGAAACGAAACTGCAAGTGTTATTTCATCACACACTGTTGAGGTCACTTTGTTACAATAACGGAAACCCCTGATTCAATCTGCCTTGGAGAAACAAATTTACTGGTTCATATAGGGGGTTTCCAGAAGAAGGGTATATCCACAGCTCCAAACCTGTGGCCAAACACCCAGCTTTCCCCTCCATCCCCACCTCAGCCATGTGAATGCTTTGTGGCTACATCACCGGAGTGTCACTTCCCGATAACTGCAGACAGACTCTTCTATTCAGTGAGCCTCCCATGATCCATGTATTTTAGCTTCTCCTGACACCAGGAGATACCCGAAACTCAGAATCACATACAAAAGAGGAGATTTGGGTAAAAATGTGTCTGGGGCAGTGGCTCAGGTAAGGGTTTAACACTGTCCCCTTCTTCTATGAGGGAGTATCACCAGGGCTGCTCTAATTAAGATGGCAATGGCTGTTACAATTGGAAGACAGCATTCTACAAAAGGACCTTAAGAAAACCTAGTTTTTTTTGAGTCCTGTTAAAACAGTTTTTGGTAAAGCTAGCAATAGAAACAGTGTCTTTGTTTATCTTTTTATAAATCTGTAATCAGTTCCTCAAATGTCAATTTCTAAGGAGGATAGAAAAACACACACAGCCTTTTTATTTGGCTGAGGGTAGAGGTGAAATTGGGTGAGCTGCTCTTAATTAGAAGGCGAGTCAGCTCAAGGCCCAGTACTGGGAAACTGTGGCAAGTCTTCTTTTTCTTCTCTCTAGCGGTACTCACTAGCTTGCCTCTGAGGAGGGGAGTGTGTGGTGACTCCAGGAGGGTCTACCGGCAGCTTCTCTAGCTGGATGCATGTCACTCAAGCAGCCCTGGGGAGCAGAGAAATGACTATAGGGCAAGAAGCCATCCCTTCCAGACACGTTCTTTTGTGCTGTCCCCAAACAGAATCCTTAATGGACACCAGAAAGGCTTAGCCAGGTGTTTATTCTATCTCTATAGAATAAGGGAGTACCAGGTGCCCTGTAGGGTAGAGTGACATGGTTCCTGCCCCTGGGACAAGGCCCTGGTCTGAGCCTCCATCAGAGTTGATGGCTGCTGTGGGTGTAAGTTTTGTTTGTGTAATAATGTACATATTTTCATGTTCCTCTGAGGAATGTGGCATTAATGACTCCATGATAATTAGAAACAGGACAAGTCTGGGAGCTGAGGGTGTGGCTATGTCTCAGCAAAATGGTAAATGTTGGGACTTTCAGGACAGTCGTTAAAGCTATGGAAAAGTACTCTAAATATGTGAGTTCAAAAATATGTAATTTCTCAACTATGCAAAAAATAAGATGCAATATGAATTATATGAGGGGCTTCATGAACCTAAAGGAGCAAAGGCAGCTGTAGTAAGGAGCCAGTGCCTCAGAAAGCAACAAAGGCAGGCCATTCCTGAGGTGAAGGTCAGCCTGGGATACAGCAAGGTTAAAAGCAAAGGTGTGCTTGCTGTTTCCTAAGAGTCAAAGGGCTGGGGTTGAAGGATGCTGATTCATAGGATAATCAAAAGGGAACATGGAATAAATAAGCAAATTGATATGTAAATAAAAAGTTGGGCTCTTGGTCTGCATGAGATGAGCGAGTAGAAAGAGATAGCAGTTCTTTAGAATGTTCTCTAGGGAGAGCCCAGCTGTCTGGAGATCTCTGGAGAGCAAAAACAACTCTTCAAGAATGTTTTCTTGACAGGATTTCTGACTTGATTGGAAGATCCAATAATTTTTTTATAGCAGCTTTTCTGACTTTGGTCAGAAAACCCATGAGCTATCCAGACAGCTTTTAGAATTTTTACTAGCAGAGAGAGCTGTCTCAACCAGAGTTTTTAGAATAGCAAGAAAAAGCGGTCTAAAGAAGAACAGAACACATACACACACACACACACATATACACACACACACACACAGAGAGAGAGAGAGAGAGAGAGAGAGACCGAGACAGAGAGCGCACTCGAACCATCTGGAAGCCATCTCAGCAGAGCCTAGACCCCCAGCCTGGACCCACAATTTGACCTGAGTTGTTCTTTTTACCACTCCCATGCATCCCTTCTCTTGAACCTCTCTCCATGCTAAGGTTGCTCCAGCTGGCACAGTACCCTCCATAGCTCAATAGCTTAAGCAGAAAGCGCGCTTTTGCCAGCCCTTGAATGGCATGTCACTGAGGGGGAACAGTGTTCCTTTTTGCTTGTCAGCAGTGTTATCTTGAAATATCCCGCATAAAGAAGATCTATGAAATTTAAAAACCAGATGCATCTTATTTAAGTCAAACTATTTCTAATACCAACATTATTGTTATTAGTTGCTATTATTAATGCAGCCCAAGAAAGAAGTCCTAATTTCTTCAGAGTTTACTAAACATGTAAAAAAAAAAAAATCTACATTTGGATCTGAACAGTCCCTGCTTTTATAATTAATGATTATAAAATCCATTAATGATTTTTTTTTCTTTTTAAAGACAAGAACAGTGTCCTCTGCCTCTGGCAGGCCTCAAACTTGTTAAGCAATTGAGGATGACCTTGAACTTCTGCTCCTCCAGCCTCTGCCTCCAGGTGCTAGGGTTTCAGGACTGTGCCACCCACAGGTTTTATTGATACCGAGGATCAAATTTGGGGCACCATAGATATTCAGCTGCCAGCAATCTCTATCTAGCCCTGTTAATGTGTTTGACTGTGTCTGAAGGGTTTGGTAAAGAGCAGGTGACATATGTAGTAGTATTATAGATCAGCTGGGCCTCATGCCTGCTAGGCAGGATGGACTACTATGTAAAAGTAGTTTTTTGTTGCTGTGGCAATACCTAAGAGAAATAATTCAAAGAAGGAAATGCTTTCAAAGAGATAAATGTTTACACTAACTGGCTTCCTCCTCCTTCCTCTTTTAAGCTAATTACCCCACCCAACCAGCCTGTCAGACCATATCAACTATGTTCAAAGGAAGTTCTTTCCTCTACTCTTGTCTGGAAATATCCTCACAGGTACACCCAGAAATGAGCTATACTCACTGCCTGGGCGTCTCTTGAGTCCATCAAGTTGACAATCAAGATTAAACACTAGTATGGCTAAAATATTTTGCTCCATAATACCGTGTGTGTGTGTGTGTGTGTGTGTGTGTGTGTGTGTGTGTGTGTGTGTGTGTTTCTGCTTAGCAATCCAGGTATCTCAGCTGTATGGCTAACTTCCCCTATGGTAAGGAGTCAATTGATCTCTCTTTGCAGGTAATGCAGTGTTATCAATGCCATGCACAGAAATCCTGCAGCAGAGGAGAATCCTCTGCTTGGTCTTCTACAGGACATTCCTCGAGTGTTCCCACTGTATCAGGAACAGGGATAATTGCTAGCAAAATGAGATAACTCCTGTAAGATCCTTACCCTAGGAAAGCTTATGCCAAAGAGACAGACAGAGCCAGCCATTCATCGGTTGCAAAATGTTGTGTACGTCATTAAGACATGTGAATGGCAAGTTGATCAGAGTTACGCTTTCTTCCGATAACAGGGCTGTGCTCAGAGGAATCTCAGGATAGGTTAAGTATATCTCCATGACCCTGGCTCCTGCTCTACCTATGCTAAAGCCTCTTCCCAGGCAACAAACCCATGCACCGTGTTACTGTACTGAGTCAGCAACAAACCCATGCACCGTGTCACTGTACTGAGTACAACAGCAACAAACCCATGCACCGTGTTACTGTACTGGGTACAACAGCAACAAACCC
>NC_034604.1:8892812-8904124 GCF_900095145.1 Mus pahari | reverse complement strand
TGTCACTGTACTGAGTACAACAGCAACAAACCCATGCACCGTGTCACTGTACTGAGTACAACAGCAACAAACCCATGCACCATGTTACTGTACTGAGTACAACAGCAAGTAGTTATTCATCTAAATTTATCTGAACCAGTTTGCTTATACCAGCCCCAACACAGCCTTCCAGTCACAATGGCATTACTAGGTGACAGGGTTTTTTGTTTGTTTGTTTGTTTGGTTGGTTGGTTTTGGTTTTTTCGAGATAGGGTTTCTCTGTGTAGCCCTGGCTGTCCTGGAACTCACTCTGTAGACCAGACTGGCCTTAAACTCAGAAATCTGCCTGTCTCTGCCTCCCAAGTGCTGCGATTAAAGGTGTGTGCCACCACTGCCCCGCTGTGACAGGGTTTTTAATTTGGCTCCATATAATTTTGTGGGAATTCTGTTAGTTTGTCATTGATCAAAATGTGACTGTACATATTACTATCTCTCTAAATGACTATAATAAATGTATATACACTGATACTTAACGATGTTTTTATTTAAAAATATATTTAATTGAGAATTTCATAAATCGTATCTTAATTACATTCACTCCTACTCCTTCTCCAACTCTTTTCAGATCCACCTGCACATCCCCATGCCTCAACTTTATGTTGTTGTTGTCTTCACTGTAACCAAGTCCAATCTGTGATGCCCATAAATTCCTGAGTGCGGGACCATCCTCTGAAGCATGGTTGACCTACCACGGGCTACACCGTAACAAAACCTGACCTTCCCTCCCCAAGCTATCATGATCTATAGCTCCTCAATTACGAGTGGAGGATCAGGAAGGAGCCCTGTAGTAGCCTGAATAAAACCAACCCCCATACACTCATATACTTGAATGTTTGGCCTCAGTTGGTAGAACTGTTTAGGAAGGGTCTGACATGTTGGAAGAGGTGTGACACTGGGGTGGGGTTTGGGGTTTTCAAAGCCCACACCATTCCCAGCAAGTTCACTCTCTCTGCCTCACACGTGTGGGTCAGATGCAAGCTCTCAGCTTCTTCTCCAGTGCCAGGTCTGACTGCTTGTCTGCCTGCTACTGTGCTTCCTGCCATGATGGTCGGGGGCTCTAACCCTTTTGAACGGTGAGCCCAACTTAAATGCTCTCTTTATAAGTTGCCTCAGTCATGGTGTTTTGGTACAGCAGCAGAAAGCAGTGAAGACAGTCCCTTCCCTATCATCTACTGCTTGATCGTGTGGTCAGCCACAGCACTGTGTCATCATGTGGCATGGTCCTGTCACTTCAGTGGACACTGTTCTGTTTCAGTCTTCTCCCCGTGGGCTCTTCCAATATTTCCACGCTCTCTTCCATCATGGTCCCGAACCTTGAGGGTGGGGTTTATACAGACACCCACGCTCTCTTCCATCATGGTCCTGAACCTTGAGGGTGGGGTTATACAGGCATCCCATCTGCCACTGAGCACTCAGTATTCCTATTCCCTGCGCTTTGACCAGTTAGGAGATTCTACATTAACCACCACCCACTCACTGCACAAACTTACATCTCTGGTGAGCTGAGAGGCACAGTAACCTGTGAGTAGAATTTAGAGGCAGTTTGATACTATGTGCACCTAGAATAATAGCAGTAACTTTACCCTGGGGTCTGTGTGTTATTCAACTATTTGTTCTTGGTTAGAACTATAGGATAAGCACCTGTCTCCTGTGGGGTGGGCCTTAAATCAACCAAAAAGTTTGTTTGTCCTGACAACATCAGTGCCCTGTTACAGCCATGGAATCTTTGACCTTAGTGTGCCTTTAGCCAGTATCACATGGACAGAGGAATCTAAGTAACTGAAAGCAGGTTAGTCATTTTCATGTCCTGGCAGGTAAATGGTTATGCTGTTAAACTCCCGATGATAGTGCACATGCTGACCTTCAATCTATGAATGGGTTCCACTCTATTACTTAACAGTCTCTCCACTCTGAGGGGGTGGAGCTTAGTGGTAGAGTACAGGGTTAGACTGTGGGAAGCCCTAAGTTTTATCCCTAGCACCAAAGCAGGGGAAGAAAGAGGGGTGTGAGTAAGGCTATGTAGCTCTGCTGCTGGAGAGCTTGTCTGGATGCACGAAGCCCTGGCTAGGTCCCTGGAGTTGCATAAAGGGGCGTGGTGGTGAACCCCTGCAACCCTGGTACTCCAGGAGGGGAAGCAGGGAGAATAGAAGTTTTAAGTCAGCCTGAGCCAAATGAGACCAGCAGGAGCTGGGTGTACTGCGGGCTAGTGATTCATCTATCTGGTGTTTAAAGGAAGCCCACTCAGGTGTCAGCAGGGCAGAAGATAAGCCCCACACTAAAGGAAAGACGACGTGGACACTAAGAAACTACTTCACTTCTAAGACTTGACGTTTATTTTTAAATGTGCTTATAACAGAAGACTCAGAACATTCTGCTGTGTCAGGGCTAAAAATACAAGTTTCTTCACTTCTCCTCGCCCTCCTCACCCTGCCATCTCCTCGGAGACACAAACAGGAAGAACAAAGGTTTACTGTGAGAGGATCAAGAGAAAATAAAAGTGTGGTTGATACCCACAGCGTGGGGCCCAGAGGCCCACACACCACAGGCACAGGCGCTTGCTTCCCCACCTCCAAAACCAGCCCAAAGGACGAATACCCTATGGGGTCAGCTCAGGAATGTGAGCCAAGGCCACACATTTTAAAGCTCACCCATTACCCTCTTTCTCTAGATTCTTATTCTCCCCACCCCCTCGGTTGATTTTGTATCCAGGTCCTGCCTCCATTATCAGCCTCTCTCCTCCCACCCTGCCAGTCTGTCAGTCATGGCACAGAACCCAAGCCCTCTGCCACATGGGACTAAACTCTCCTCAAAGTCTCCATCATGCTGTCAGTATGCCCATGGCATTAATAACTCTTCCAACAATTTCTTACTCAAGAGGATGATCTGCCTGTGTCCCCTTGCACCTAAAACCCGAAGTCCCCCGAGCAAGTCTTATCTCCTTTAGGGTTCTGAAAAGGAGGGGCGTCTGCTGTCTAGAAGGCGACTCCCTTCCCTAGCCAGTAGATTTTCTTGTCCCCTTACCTGAGGTGCCAGGGGTCACTCAAGAGTGACACAAAATACAAATGGTGGGCTGTTGCAGATGACTTCAGATGACTTACTGGTCCCATGAATTATACAGACTCCCAGTTATAAGGCATGTGAACTAGTACTTAAGAGTGTGAAGCAGGGGAGCTGATTAACCCTGTCCCTGTCTCAAAAGGCAAAGCAAAAAGCTTTTTGACCTATGACCAAGATCTCAATTGTTGATCACAATTGTATCATTTACTAAGAAATAGGTCACTGTGTGCCAGGTATGACAGAAAGTAAGATCTAACCCACAGATTTGAGAAGTTTCTAGTTTAGGAGGTGAGAGAAACACACAAGCTTACTGTAAGATGGTCAAATACCAGAGATTTGTACTGTGCATTTCCAGGACACAGAAGACAGCCATTTATCTACTTTAGGGTTTATCAAAGGCTTCTCTTCTTGGCAGGTTTTTGATGAATCTGAGGTAGTGAACACATTCCAGACAGAGGGCCCAGCATGAGTGGTGCTACAAAAACACCAGAATCCTCAGTACAGTTGCTCTGGACACAAGTAGCCTGAAATGAGGCTAGTGAGCTGTCAGAGCTTTCTGTCCCTTGGTCTGGGCCACTTGGCCAAAGAAGTGTCAAGAAGATATGGAGGCAGGAGAATACCATAGTCAGAGCTGAAGGCAGATTTGAAATGAAGGGCTAATTTCATGTGAAGAAGACTCAAGGTTTATGGGTGGCAAGTGCGGAGGATCAGAACCTTCCTCGTCCCTCTGCCTGTTACCATTGTCTCCAGTCAGCGACCAAAGCCAGCTCAATTCGGCTCATACGGGAAATGTTCAGCCGGAGATTGGATGTGCTGCCAGCAGGCCTGGAGACAGATGTTCACTAAGGGACACCAGGACTCTGCTTCTTTCCTGAGGTGACATTACTCTCCTACAGTGAGCAAGCAGGTGACAGGGTACTCCTTTATTCTGAAGAACTCACTGGGGGCAGGGGTGGTTCCCCGGGAAAGTGCTTGCCAGATAAGCATGAAAACTGGGTTCAATCCCCTAAAACCCACATAAAAGAGTCAGGCCAGGACTATTACCTCAGTACTGGGGAGGCAGAGACAGGCAGATCCCTGGGGCTTGATGGCCAACCAGTCTAGTCTAATCAGTAAGCTCCAAGCTTAGCAAGAAACTATCTCAAGAACTAAGATAGAGACCAATAGAGGAAGACACTGGGATACACAGAAGAGCTGCCTGCAGTAACCAGTAGCAACCTTGCCTCCAATGCCAAAAGTACTTCTGCCCCTAAACATTGTAAGTAAGATAGATATTCAGAGAAGGGCACTAGAGCCTCCGTGTGTGGCAGAAAGGAATTTCTTTGTAACAGTTGAGTTTCTTCGCCCACCCCAAGCCCTCAAAACTCTAAATGACCATTGGTCAGTCAACTCAGTCTCTATTGGTACCATGAGATGATACCCATCGTTTAAAATCTTGTCAAATTGTAGTCTTTAACATCTAGATCCTGTCTTCTGTCATTTAGTTTTCTTTCTCCTCTTAGCCACCACCCTTCATAGTTTCCCATCATAAAGAGGAAGAGAGACCTAGCTCCAGCTTCTAGCTACTGTTTCCAAAGGGGATTCTGATTGGTTCTGTTTGTATCACATGGCAACCTCTTAACCAGTCTCAGATTGGCCACACTAAGTCATCAAAGGCACAAGGACGAGACTGACATACCCACTGAACCCACAGAACATGGGGGAAGCATAGGTGTAAGCTAAGAACACCCTACGGACAAGAGGGTTGGGCTCTCATGGGAAGAATTCAAGGCTGGATAACAAGAACCAAGGATGAGGTCTACTGGTTGACTCCATCAACCATGACCAACAGTGTCAGCATAGATTCAGGGGCCTGAGGTCAACAGTTCTATCTGAACTCAAGCAAGGTAGCCCGGGCTCCAGGCAGGCAAGAGCCCTGCTTCTGCTGGACAACGTTCCTAACAGAAACACTGAACAAATAACCTGCAATAAGCCAGCACTGCCAGATGGGATGGAGAAGGTACCTCCTGACCAGGTGGCCAGGGACAAGGCTCATGCAGAAATGCTGGCCAGTTCTCACATGTCACATAACAGCCAGGCAGACAGCCTTTACCTCCCTCTGCAAATCTCAGCTTCTATAGGGTCGAGAGCTCTAGACTCTGCGAAGAGGGCATAAGAGGCCTCTGCTCTGGACAAATCTCTGGCTAGTTCTGTTGACCCTGATTGAGCTGCTTTGTGTCTCAGCTTCCATTCTGTTACCACCAAACATGAACTTTGATAAAGTCTATTTAATCTGCAGAAGTGCTGTGACATCCAAGTGACAGGACTTGTCACTCAATGTGTGGCTCACCTCACTGCAGCAGAAAACAATGGTTCCTTCATTAAACAATTATGAAGCATTTCAACATCAAGACTGCAGCAAGGACTAAGCCACACACGTGCTAGAAGCTTCTTAGGACAGAGTCCTAGGTGACAACATCAGTCTTGTGCCTACAAGATCAGCTGTGCCAATGAAATGGGGGTGGCAGTGTGCACTAGCAATGTGCAGAGTTTAACAGGATATCTATCCATCCATCCATCCATCCATCCATCCATCCATCCATGCATGCATGCATCCATCTACTTACCTATATCTATCTATCTATCTATCTATCTATCTATCTATCTATCTATCTATCTATCTATCTATCATCTTTTAGTCTACCATCTAGCTAACTAGCTGGTTCTAGCTCTCCTTTTTCTTCTTTCCTCCCTCATTCATTTCCTCCCTCCTTTTTTTCTTGACATTTCAGACATTTACTGTTTGTCATTTCTTAAGGTCATATTGGATTAGGGCTCACCCAAATAACCTCATTTTAACCTGATGACACAGGCAAAGGCCCTACTTCCAAATAAAGCGACATGAGAACACTTGAACGTGAAACGTTGGGATGGAAGAGAGGACACAGTTAAATCCATCACAAGTTCAAAGCCCCAGTCCTATTTCAGAATCAAGTCTGTGGAGTCTGAGGAGTAGCTTGGGGGTGTGGTCGGGGCTCTGGTCTCTTACTGTGGTGTGGCCTGCTCTTGCAGGGCTCAGCTTCTCTCACTGTGCCTCTCTCATTGAGCTTCTCTCACTGTGCCTCTCTCACTGCGCCTCTCTCACTGCACCTCTCTCACTGTGCTTCTCTCACTGCGCCTCTCTCACTGGGCTTCTCTCACTAAGCTTCTCTCACTGTGGTGCTGAGTTAGTGACTCTGCTGCCTGCTCTTGTAATGACCACTGCTTGTTCTCTAAGGTCATCTTCCAGGCTCTAAAGTCCCTCACCTCTGTACCCAACACACGCTTTTCTGCTATGGGGTAGCTAGGGTCTCATCCTGTAACTTGCAATCGAGAGCTCTGACTGATTTCATTTACACCAGAACTGGATAGGGCGATGCTCTAAAGCTCAGCTTTGTGCCTACCCTCAACTTCTTTACTCCACTTGTCTCTGGGGTCCTGGCTGCTTGCTCAGTGGAGAGACCTGCCTTCCCACTGTCACCCCATCTCTGCTGTCATCAACAGATGCAGCCTCCAACATGTCAGACCAGCTGTGCCTGTACACAGTTCATGGGACCCGTGGACTTTGGAGCCCAGTCCCTGCTACGGGAATGCTTGCCTCCCCCAACATGTAGATGTAACCTTCTGTTCTGCTAGAGCCTCTTGCTCACCCCTGTATTATCTCAGAAACCCTGTTCCTCCTGTCTTTCCCCCAACCCTGTCCGCACTGGAAAATTCTGAGCAAAAGAATAGTACCAGGAAGCTCAGTTCTGACAGCTGACGCAACCTGCCAGCCCACCTAAGAGTGCCTGCCTAGGGGCTCATCTGTAGACCACATATGGAACAATCCTAGCTCCGGGCTGATAGATCATCACCCCTTGCCTAGGATCTATAAAATCCCCTCACCTCAGCCTGGGTCTTCTGGTACTTCTCTGGTCTCATTCTCTGGGGCCTGTGAACTGGCCTAGGAACTACTCCCAATAAACCTGCTTTTATACTTTTTCAATTGGGTTTGATTTGGCTCATTATAATGGCAGAAAGGTTTATTCTCTGGACCAAAAACTATTACCTTCCTTTCTTTCTCCTTGCTGGGAACATAGAAGACAACTTCCTTGAGGCAACTTGAAAGCCAAATGACAAACCTAAACTGAAGGACATCTGATGTCAGAAGAATCAGCTTTGACCAGTGAGATTCAGATGCAAAAACAAAAACAAAAACACTAAAACCAAAACAAAGCACTTCTGCCATCTTCTCCATGAACGACTGTTATGAAGATGACGGCGGCTCCACAGGCTCCGTCCAGAGGAACTGGCACGCCTGACTGGCACGTGTGGCATGTGAGCATCATGCTGACCAGATGGCGAGCCCTGCTCGTGTCTGAGCCAGCTCCCACTCCTCTGAGACAGAGACCTCTGCTTTAAGCTTGCCTCGGGCTCTGCTTCCCTCACTGATGTCCAGAGGACTTCTCCACCCTGCTCCTGGAAACCTAGGAGCCCTGGATAGAGGTCTCAGTTTAGAACGTGGGTAGGAAAGAGAAGAAACCATTTCATCAGACCCATGTGCCCACAGCTCTCAATTTACCTGGGGTGCAAACACAGAGAACTGCACAGAACCAGTGAGGCTGGGTGTGCTATGAAAATATCAACTATATCACAAAACCCTCAGAGAATCAAGGCAACCATCCAAGATGATTTAGGAAGGAGGCTGGGGAACAACAGGTATTTCACGTCAGCAAGTGAAGACAGCTGTGGAGAAGGACACAGGCCTCATGTGTACTCAAAGGGTGTGACTTAGTTCCCCATAATTACAGGTTCCCAAGGAGCAAGATAGAAATCAGTTTTAGCACCATGAATAGCTTATCATTTCAGAAAACTATGCTGTTTGTACAGCTCAAATGCTAGAAGTATACCAGAGAAATAATGCAAAATACAACTTCAGTAAGGGATGGATACCAGTCACACAAATGCCAACAGATGGTTAAACTACTCATAGATACGCACACACAGTCTTTATTTATTTATTTATTTATTTATTTATTCCTACCTACCTACCCTACCTATGTCTCACAGATATGCACACACATTATCTATTTATTTATATTTATTCCTATCTACCTACCTACCCTACCTATGTCTCACAGATATGCACACACATTATCTATTTATTTATTTATATTTATTTATTCCTGGCTAGCTACCTACCCTACCTATGTCTCACAGATATGCACACACATTATCTATTTATTTATTTATATTTATTTATTCCTGGCTAGCTACCTACCTACTCTACCTATGTCTCACAGATATGCACACACATTATCTATCTATTTATTTATATTTATTTATTCCTAGCTACCTACCTACCTACCCTACCCATGTCTTTTGCAGGACCTGGGATTGATCCCAGGGCCTTCCTTCTACATGCTGGGCAATGCTCTACCATGGAGTCACAGCCCAGCCCCAGCTATAAATAACTGCTGCTGCTGCTTCCTCCTCAATCTCCTTCTCTGCTTCTTTTCTTTTGACAGGAGGCTCATGAGTTTCTAAAACCATATAAGTAATTACTGCAGTATAGAACATACAAGGACAATAAGCAGGGGATTTCAGAAGGGAAAACGGTTCTGTCAATGACTAGTCCTGTGGTCCAGAGGAGCAGTGAATAGCCTCCTTGGAACCCAGCTTTCCTCCTCTGTAATATAGAGGACAATGTTCCCTGCGCTCTACATTGTAAATATAAAGGAAGAGCATAGGGCTGGATCAGTGTTTCCTAATCATGCACTACTGTCGCCATATTAACTGCTTCAAATCATCGTGGCACAGTTGTGCAACAATATTTTTATTCCATAAAACTATTAAAACACAGTCATGCTTCTCTGTAAGCCCTGCTCTGTGTGGTGGCTAGCATTACAACTTGTCACAGGCTAGAGTGATCTGAGAGGAGCGAACACACAATTGAGAAAACGTTTTTCCGTGAGACTGGGCTGTAGACTGGCCTGTAGAGCATCTTCTTAATCAGTTAGCAATGTGGGAGGTGCCGCCAAATGTGAGTGGTGCCACTCCTGAGGTGGTCCTGAGTTCTCTAAGGAAGAAGACTGAGCAAACCATGAGGAGCAAGCCAGTAAGCAGCTCCCGTGCATGACCTCTGCATCAGCTCCCGCCTCCATGGTCCTGCCCTGAGTTCCTGACTTCCTTCAATGATGAATGGTGATGTGGAAGTGACCCAGAAGCATCCTGCCTTATCCAGCACTGTTTCCTACAGCCCTCAAAGAGAACAAATGGTTTCTCTGCCCCAAAGTGGTTCAAGGCAATATCTTTGAAGTCCAATTTCTTCCTAGAGGACTGTCACCTATAGCCTGAAACACAGAATTGAAGTCCTGGTCTTTCTGGAACAAAACAGTTCTCAAATGTTAGAGAACATGAAATCACAAATGTCAGTTCCTAGGAAGATCTTGTCCTTGAAAATCTCTGGCTAGGCAGTGGTGGCGAATGCCAGCACTTGGGAGGCAGAGGCAGGCAGATTTCTGAGTTCGAGGCCAGCCTGGTCTACAGAGTGAGTTCCAGAACAGCCAGGGCTACACAGAGAGCCAGAGGCCACCCTGTCTCAAAAAACCAAAAAAAGAAAAGAAAAAAAAAAGATAAGAAAAATCTCTGATTTGGGGGACTGAGACTTGGGGCTGCACATTTTACATTCGGGTACACACACACACACACACACACACACACACACAGAGTCACCTCAATAACCAAGTTTGGCAAGAATATGGAGAGCGTGAATGTTGCGTAGATAGTTAGTA
Organism: Mus pahari; assembly: GCF_900095145.1. Taxonomy (NCBI): domain Eukaryota; kingdom Metazoa; phylum Chordata; class Mammalia; order Rodentia; family Muridae; genus Mus; species Mus pahari. The sequence goes on along the minus strand of NC_034604.1, from coordinate 8,894,237 downwards.
CTGATTCTCCTGAAAACTTTGGCAGTTTCTTTAAAAGCCAGGCATGTACTTGCATGCTGTCCAACAACAAAAACTTGGGGTCCTGTACAGAAATCCCCACAGGACTTTATTTGTAGTCATCCCAAACTACAGTCCATCTAGCAGTAAGATGTAATGAACTATTGATCTTCACAACAACATGGTGGGCCTGCCTCAAGGGCTGACGATAAGACAACCTTGAAGAGCACCCACTCAAGGAGCCCATTTCCACAACACTTTAATCATGGCAGGCTGAAAGCAGATTCCTGTACGCAGGCTGTCTGGGTGATGAACCGCCATGACTAAAAGTGCCTTGTGGAAGGAAGCGTTTACTTTGGCTTATCCAGAGGGATAGGAGTCCATCTTTGAGGGGAGGCATGGCTACAAATGACAGACATGAGAGCAGAACATGAAGCAGAGAGAAAACAGAAAGTGAGGTAAGACTATGCATAATCAAAGCCCACCCCAGCAACACACTTCCTCAAGCAAGGCTTTACCTCAAAGGTTTTACTACTCCCCCCACCCCAAAGCACTAGCACCTAGGGACTAAATGTGCACATCCGCAAACCTATGGGAGCCACTGGACATTCAAGGCACCATGCGGGTTGAGGACAGCAGCTCCAAGCACAATGGGTGATATATGTCCTGATGGCACAGTGCAAAGGAGACTCAGGTCGATGGCCATTTGGGGTCTTAACTGCAGAAGTGACCGAACAAATCTACCTACACAGGACACTAGAATCAGTGTCCTGAGAAAACTTTGGAACATCCTCAGACTCTGCAATTGCTGACATCCAGGCCAGCAGCAAACAATGAATCAGTCAGGATCTCTGAGGATGGAGTTCAGATATCAGCGTTTGCCAAGATCTCCAGTGACGACTTAGTGCAATCAAGGCCAAGGTCTACTCCCACAAGGCCTTTCATAGCAAGTGCCACAGCCATCAAGGCACAGCACAGCACAACACAGCACAGCATGGCACAGCCATCAAGGCACAGCACGGCACAGGACGGCACAGCACACACAGCACAGCACAGCACAGCACAGCCATCAAGGCACAGCACAGCACAGCACAGCACAGCACAGCACACACAGCACAGCCATCAAGGCACAGCACGGCACAGCACACACAGTACAGCACACACAGCACAGCACACACAGCACAGCCATCAAGGCACAGCACGGCACAGCACAGCACAGCACAGCACAGCACACACAGCACAGCACAGCACACACAGTACAGCACACACAGCACAGCACAGCACACACAGTACAGCACACACAGCACAGCACAGCACAGCACAGCCATCAAGGCACAGCACAGCACAGCACAGCACACACAGCACAGCACAGCACAGCACAGCACAGCACAGCACAGCACAGCACAGCACAGCACAGCACAGCACAGC
>NC_034604.1:8885395-8892232 GCF_900095145.1 Mus pahari | reverse complement strand
GTGCTGGGATTAAAGGCGTGCACCACCACGCCTGGCTTCATGAAAACATTTTACATGGACAGATTGTTTCCCAAGTTTTAAATTTCATTTATCTCTTGCTGTTGCTGTTTTTTGTTTTGTTTGTTTTTTGTTTGTTTATTTTGTTTTTTCCTACAACTTCAGAACCTTTTAGAGATTCATGGACCTAATAGTGTAAAATTTCCCCAGTAGACAGGAGAAATGATCCAGCTGTTAAGGCCCTTGCTGAACAGTCAGTCATAGACTGGATTTGGATCCCAGCACTCATGTAAGAGGGCAGGCATTCTGCAAACACCTCTAACTCCAGCTCTGAAGATCTGAAGGAGGATTAGACAGAAATCTCCAAATGTACAACCACACATATATGTGCATGTATAGTCATGTAGACACACATACAAATACATATATATATATATATATATATATATATATATATATATATATATGTCTCTCAGATAGAAATAATCATGGTAATTTTAGCAGTTTGTTTCTGACTGATATGAAGCTTTCTATTTGAGTCAATGATGTCACAGGACCCCTCAAAACACACAGCAAATGGAGTTTGTTTTTCCAAGCTGTTTCTCAAGATAAATGAACTGGTTGTCACTTCATTTTAAAAAGATTTTTGGCTATGCAGTATAACAATTACCCAGAGTACCACTGCTAATTGAGACATTCTTCAAATACTTATGGGAAGTGAACTTTGATTTCCCATTTCACTCACAGCAGCTCAAGGGGAGTAGAGGATGACATTCTAACCTCACAGCTGGGCGCTGCACTCGAGCTTTACCTGAGTCTTAACAGAAATTCGTGGTGACTTTACTTTTGTCATTTTCATACATGTCAAACAAGTGGAAGTTCAATGTCCATAAAGTGAGTGTCTACTAAATTACTTGATGTATATAAGAGGGCTATAAGCTGGGGACACAGCTGACTGAGTAGCTCAGTGCCAGGCTCTGGGTTTGATTCCCTGCACCACACAGACAGAAAAGGTCTGTGTCAGGGTTCTAACTTTTTTGACATTTGTTGTTATGGATGCTACAAGTGTTTGTCGAGCATCTATGAAAATGTCACATTATAGCAGATATTTTTGTTAACTTAACATTAATGTATATATTTGTACCCAATCCTCCTTGGGAATCTTTTGACATGTCATATTTGTGTTAAAATTTTTAGATAAACTTTTAACAAATGACACAGACCAAAAAATCCAAAAACCAAAAATCTTCTCATGGCTTATGTAAAGTCATAGTGAAAAAACATCTTTTTTTATTACTTTTCAAAAAATGACTTCACATATATACACTCTGCATACTGACCATGTCATCTCCCACGTCCCTCCAGCAGTACCCTATGCCCACAGCTCCCTCTCTCTAGTACATTGATGTCTCTTTGCTTTGTTTTGTGGCCCACCAAAGTTAGCCAGGGTCTTCTGTAGTTCCATGGGTTTGGAGTTAGCTATGAGATGCTGTTGGGCTCAGCAGAGAGTGTACAACTGAAGACAGTGATATTTCCTATCCTGGATCCATCACTAGTCTGAAAGCATTATTTCCATTATATTCTATATTGTCTATATTATATCCCAAAGCTTTTCTATCTCTTTTGACTCAGTTTAGAATTTTAACATCAAAGAATTTAACCCATCCAATGATGCCATGACAGAAACCTCAAACGGGAGAACACCAATTCTTGTCACAACAGTGCCTTTTTTTTGGATTTTTTCGAGACAGGGTTTCTCTGTGTAGCCTTGGCTGTCCTGGAACTCACTCTGTAGACCAGGCTGGCCTCGAACTCAGAAATCCGCTTGCCTCTGCCTCCCAAGTGTTGGGACACAGTAGTGGTTTAAGACATCTCAGGGACAATCATAGGACTTGCCTTTTCTTGGCCAGTGATAAGACTGCTCTTCCCAAAGACAAATACAGCTGTGGAAGCCAGAGGCTGGGAGGGAGCCAAGCAATAAGCGTGAACTCTGAGACAAAACCCTCCTTTCTCCTCTGAGGTTTTGCTTGGATTGAGCCTGTATTCATGGCTGTGGCTGTGTGTGAGGTCAGACTCTACGCTGGCCCTTGTGTGTCCAGGAGCCGAGCTGCCACCTGGAGTGGCTGGCAGCAGGTTCTGGCAAGGTGCCAATGACTGAGTAGCTCCAGAGAGAGAGTAGCAGGCCTTGCTTGTCAGGCAGGTTGCCCCATTCAGAGGCTGACAATGTCAAGCGTGCATAATTACTACTAATGCCCAACACAGAAAAGCAGCTACAATTAGAGGGCACTGGAGCAACGCCTTTTTTTGTTTCTGGAGAGTACTGAAATTACCCAGCAGCTTTCTCTGTCACTTTGCATCCGTAATCTTTTCAACTTATTGTAATGTGTAATTCTGCTCTTATTTTTAAATCTCCTTTCTCTACAAGCTTTGGGAAGAAAAGGACCACACATCTGTTTTGATAACTACTGCACACACACACACACACACACACACACACACCTAGGACATCACAAATAAATATGGTCCCCATTTTAAGACTAGGTGAAGACAATTCCATCAGGTAAAACGTTCATTTACCACACCTAACTAAGGTTAGCTACACAACACACTGCAGAATAGGACTTGGCTCCCTTTGTGACCATGTGCTGACTGGAAGCTATGGCTTGCTGCCACCCCGTAGCCTCACAAGATTATCCACAGCACAGGATGAAAAACCACAGTAAAAAATCAATATGTAAACTGTGAAGTATGGCACCTATTAAACACACACCACCTTGTACCATTGTACAACAGAAATATTGCGAGGCTGGGTGACAGCTCAGCTGATGAAGAGCTTGTCTTGCTGTTGTGGAACAGTTTCCTCCCAGATTGAACCATTCCATTCTGCAAGGAAGCTCCTTCAGCAGGAAGGCAACCAACGCAAAACAGCTTTAGGAAGTCCCTGAAATTGACCACATTCACTAGGTCCCTCCCCTCCATAGTAAGTGATAGAAGTTGAGCATCCCTCTCGGACTGAGCGAAGCAAAGCTGCAAAGAAGTCTTGGAGAGGAGAAAAGATGAGACGAGACCAGCTGCTCGCAAGAGGCAGACATCAGCCAAGCTGCCTGGAAGAGGGTGAGATCAACTGAGGCGCTTGGAAAGGTCACTTTCCAACATGCTGAGTTGCCTGCAGGCTGTGCAGTGTGCTCTAGGTTCTCAGTTCTGTGAGCTATCACCCACCCTGGAGTGTGTGGCGGTGACACAACTTGAGGGTCCTTGAGTTGCCCCTAATCATGTAAGTGACCCCTCACCCATACTTCTGTAAGCAACCCCAAGACAATACATTGGTTTACTAAGACTGGCTTGGGGTTATACTTGGGTGTACTTCGATGTGTCATGAGTTTTCTATCTGAATAGGCGTGTGTATTGTACCCTTCCCCCTAGGAAAAGTTTTGTCACACAACACTTGGAAGTACAAGAACCACCATTCCATCCCCAGAACCTACATAACAAAGTGGTGTGTGGTGGGGAGCACTTGTAATTTCAGCACTGGGGAAGAGGAGACAGGCTAAAGGAAGAGCCAACCTAGACTATTCGGTGAGCATGGGCCAGTGAGAGACTGTCTCAACAAGATAACTCGGACATCACCTGAGAAACAATACCCAAGGCTGTCTGTCCTCTGGCCTCCACTCTCAGGCACACACATATATTTGCACACATGTAAACATGTATAAACATACATATACATGCAAAAGCACATACATATGCACACACATAAAGAGGGAAAGTGGACACACTGTGGGAAGGACCATCTGCATTTGCTAATGGATGGATGGCCACAGTATTTCAGTTGTAAAATAGAACTTGTAAATATACTTTCTTCTAGTCACTGAGACCTTAGTCAGCCAAGTTAACTGCACAGTCATTATGCCCTCTATGTTGTCTGCAGTGAATTCCTGAGTCAAACCTGGGGAACATGGCACAGTGACCTATTTGTGCTTAGTATATGACATCACATCCACAGAGGCCTGACTCTACAATAGTGGTTCTCTCTCTCTCTCTCTCTCTCTCTCTCTCTCTCTCTCTCTCTCTCTCTCTNCTGCAGTGAATTCCTGAGTCAAACCTGGGGAACATGGCACAGTGACCTATTTGTGCTTAGTATATGACATCACATCCACAGAGGCCTGACTCTACTCTTCCTCCTCCTTCTCTCTCTCTCTCTCTCTCTCTCTCTCTCTCTCTCTCTCTCTCTCTCTCTCTCCCTCCTCTGTTTTTCAAGATAGGGTTTAGCCCTGGCTGTCCTGGAACTCACTCTGTACACCAGGATAGCCTTGAACTCAGAAATCCGCCTGCCTCTGCCTTCCAAGTGCTGGGATTAAAGGCATGTGCCACCACTGCCTGGCTCAATAGTGGTTCTCTACCTGTGGGTTACAACCCCTTGGGGGACTAAACTCTTTCACAGGGTTTGCCTAAGACCATTGGAAAACACGGGTACTTACTTTACGAGTCATAACAGTATCAAAATTACATTTAGGAAGTAGTAACAAAAATGATGTTATGGTTGGAGTCACCACAGCATGAGGAAGTGTTTTAAAGGTCACAGCGTAGGACAGTTGAGAACCGCTGCTCTAACACCTCATGGGTAAGGAGACCCTTCCCAGCTCACCTCAGCTACTTCCTGGGCAAGACCTGTACCTAACTCCTCTGCACTGACATGGACCATGCCGCACAGATTGAAAAGGAACTAAGTGATATGTTTTGACTATGTGTAAGTCAGGAAAGCCATTGTGACCACCAAGACAGTTTCCATAAGCTGCTCTGTCATCGCTCTGTCCCATTGTTCCCAAGCCCTAACCTGTCCCCAGATGCCACACATTTGCTTTGTCGCTGTAAGTTAGACTTTCATATCAATGGACTCTTACAGGATGAACTCTATAGTCTTCATATGGCTTTCTTTCAGCATGAGCATCCAAACTGGAGCAAGTATTGATAGCCCACCTCTTACTGCTGAGTAGTGTTCTATTAAATGAATGCACTACAGTTTATTCATGTATCTGTGGGTCCTGCACAGTTTTTCTCTGTACAGATAAATCTGCTGTGGATGTTTAAGCATTGTATCTATAGACATTTACTTCCTTTCCTTATGGTTGTCAGGGTGAATAGAGCATATGATCAGTACATGCTTAACTTCCAAGCAGCCTGTCAATCATCTTCTCAAGTGTATCATTTTCCATCTCCAACAGCAGCACAGAAATGTCTAGCTCCAAACCATGCTGGATTAGCGGGACATCCAAATGCACCAATGCCTAGCATGCCCAGTGTCTAGTTATCCCAATAGGTGTTCAGTATGACCTTGTGGGGGTCACTCTCTGTCTTTCTTTCTGTCTTCTTTCCTTCCTTCCTTCCTTCCTTCCTTCCTTCCTTCCTTCCTTCCTTCCTTTCTTCCTTTCTTTTTCTTTCTTTCTTTCTTTTTTCTTTTTTTTTCTTTTTTTTTGGTTTTTCGAGACAGGGTTTCTCTGTATAGCCTTGGCTGTCCTGGAAATCACTCTGTAGACCAGGCTGACCTCGAACTCAGAAATCTGCCTGCCTCTGCCTCCCAAGTGCTGCCATTAAAGGCATGCACCACCACGCCCGGCACTCTCTGTATTTCTTTCTGGTAATAATGTTGAGCACATTTTCACATATTTAACTGGCATGAAAAGCTTAATTGAACTGTCCAGTTGTTTGATGTTTTGGGGGTTTGATTAGTGTGTGTGTGTGTGTGTGTGTGTGTGTGTGTGTGTGTGTGTGTGTGTGTAAGTATCTGAAGAGGCTGGAAGAGGGCACTGGATCTCCTGGAACTGGAGTTACAGTTGGTTTTAAGAAATCAGATGTGGGTGCTAGGAACTGAACTTGGGTCTACTGCAAGAACAGCAAGTTCTTTTACTCACTAAGATAGTTCTAAGGCCCCTAGCTAACGCTTGTACTGGATCTTCATAGCTCTGAGAGGTATTGTATATTCTGTTTATAGTTTTATCTTCAAACCAACAATTTACAACTACTTTTCCCAGTCTGTTCCTGCCTCCCCCCCTTCAAAGAGAATAAATTTGATGAAATACAACTAGTTAGCTTCTTTCTGAATAATTCTGGTGCCACAACCATGCCGTCTTTGTCTAACTTAACCTCAATTTAAAACAGATGTTTTCTTATAGAAGTTACATGATTTTAGGCTTTCCTTTTAGACCTAGAATACATTTGAGCACACGGATACCAAGTTATTCTGTTGCAATATACTGTGTGCCATTCTTCCTGGGGAGCTGTGAACAAGCATTGACTTAGATGCCAAGCCAACAACAGGACCAAGTAAGAATATCACCAAAGTCCAACTTGGTGAGCCAACGAGTTTCACTGGAGTTCCTTACAGGAATATGGGTGAAGGGTTACTTACGGGAGCAGAAATGACTCAAAGACAGTTGCATCACTGAAGCCCACCCCAGCATGGGTGACAGCTCACAAAGCTAGGAACCTGGAGCACAGGACACAGCCTGCAGGCAGCTTAGCAGGTCAGGGTATCTCTTCTGGCAATTCAGTTGCCCTCTGCTTCCTACAGACTACCATCTGTGTCAGTTACAGTTCTGAACAGGCCATTTTCATCTAACCATCAAAACAGTTCCATGATGCCCAAGTGGGCATTGTCTTCTGCTTTATATATATTAGGAACAAGGACACCACAGTTTAGTGATTATCCCAAGGTCACGATCCATTGCCCTTGTTAAGAGACAAACTCATAGCTGGGCGTAGTGGCACATGCCTTTAATCCCAGCACTCAGGAGGCGGAGGCAGGCGGATTTCTGAGTTCGAGGCCAGCCTGGTCTACAGAGT
>NC_034604.1:8860882-8885150 GCF_900095145.1 Mus pahari | reverse complement strand
GCCTTTAATCCCAGCACTTGGGAGGCAGAGGCCAGTCTGGCTTACAGAGTGAGAGCCAGGGCTACACTGAGAACCAGTCCCCTAATCTCTCTTCTTAGCTGTCTGGACAGAACAACCTGGCTGTTAGCTCCTCTCCCTCCTCAGATCCCCCTTTGGTATTCCAGCTATGCCCTGAAAAGTGCTGGTCAGAGTTCTGAGCACAGGGGCCTTCACACAGCCAGACTTTGACTAAGAGCCTGCGCTTCACTTGAATGTAATTGTTCTAAAGGCATAGGATTCATTTACTTATACACATTTTTTTTTTAATTTAGTGCTTATGTGCAGCCAAGCACTGTTAATGTAACAGAGAAAAAAAAGCCAATATATGAACTATGTCAGTACATTTCCGTGTATGTCAGCATATGTAGAAGGCATGGTGGGACTAAAGAGAAAAGAATGAACAGGCTGGGGTGGGGTTGCCAGACTGCAACCCTTGCACCTGGAGACTGAAGGTGGCCAGTCTGGGCTACACACCAAGACACGGTCACTAACAGTGTCACTAACATCAGAGCAGAGATGGGGAGGTGCCTTAGTTGGTAAACTGATTGCCTTGCAAGCACAAGAGCCTGAGTTCAACTCCCAGAATACGTGTGTACTGGCTGGTTTTGTGTGTCAACTCGACACAAGCTAAAGTTATCACAGAGAACGGAGCCTCCATCGAGGAAATGCTTCCATGAGATCCAGAATTAGTGCTCTAGGGTGGGAGGGCCCATTGTTGGTGGTGCCATCCCTGGGCTGGTAGTCCTGGGTTCTATAAGAGAGCAGGCTGAGCAAGCCAGGGGAAGCAAGCCAGTAAAGAACATCCCTCCATGGTCTCTGTATCAGCTCCTGCTTCCTGACCTGCTTGAGTTCCAGTCCTGACTTCCTTTGGTGATGAACAGCAATGTGAAAGTGTAAGCTGAATAAACCCTTTCCTCCCCAACTTGCTTCTTGGTCATTATCTTTGTGCAGGAATAGAAACCCTGACTAAGACAACATGTTTTTTTAAAAAAAAAAAAAAAAAAAAGTCAGGCATTGCAATCCCAGTACTGGGGAGGCAGAGGACAACCTAATTAGTGGCTCCAGGCCAGTAAGAGGCCTTATATGAGAACACAGGGTGGATGTTATCTCAGAAATGACACTGCAGCTGGTCTTTAGCCTCGACATGAAAACACACGCATGCTCTCTCATGCCATGGAGCTGTGTGGAGGTCAGGGAGCAACTGGAGAGCTGGTTCTGTTCTTCCAACGTGGCGTTCCAGAGATTAAACTATGGTCTCAAACTATCAGCCAAGGATAACCTTGAAGTCCTGATCCTCCTGCTTCTGCCTCCCTAGCCCTGGGATCACAGGTGTGAGCTACCAGGAGCCTGGTTTGTGTAGTGCTGGGGACCAAACCCAGGGCTTTGTGTGCACTAGACACACACTAAGCACTTTACCAACTGAGCTGCTTGCCAAACCCAACATGGTTCTTTAAAGTGCGGAATTACTTCCAAATAGCATAAATCAGAATGCCATTTAGAAATGTCATTAATAAAGTATATAATTTGAAATGATCACGTAATATTTAAGCCGCCAAAAGCCCACGAACCACCAACATGGTTACTCACTTGAGAAAGGGATTTTTTTTTTTTTTTGGTTTTTCGAGACAGGGTTTCTCTGTATAGCCCTGGCTGTCCTGGAACTCACTTTGTTGACCAGGCTAGCCTCGAACTCAGAAATCCACCTGCCTCTGCCTCCCGAGTGCTGGGATTAAAGGCGTGCGCCACCACGCCAGCTAGAAAGGGATAGGTTTTTAACAACTTGGAAACTTGCCAGAAGTTTGGAGTAAGAATATTAGCTCTTCCTGAATGAATTCTAGACTGGTTGAAGGCAAGGCACAAGAGTAGGGGAATTTACAACCCTGGAAGCCAATAAAAAAAAATTATCTTACCTGAGTTTGGGTGTCCTATGAGGCCCCGAGAAAAGGAATTGTGTATTTTATAGTCCAGAAAATGGTGACCTCATGGCCATGTGCTTCCTTGCAGCCATGCAAGCTTCTGTTCAGAGGGGTGAGGCTGAGTCTCCCAGGGAGGCCTTAGGAGGGGGAGAATGTGGGAGGGAGGGTATGCTCAGGCATGTGATAGTACTGGCTCTTAGTTACCACTGGCTGCTGTCGTAACTTAGTGACCGAGCACAGCACAGCCACCCTCTCATGGCCCTATAACCCAGAAACCCAACACAGGTTGTTTACTGAGCTCAGTTAAGTCCCCACCAGACTTTAGGAGACAACCTAAGCTCAGCAGTCTACTGACATTCATTCCTTGGCATGTGGCCTCTTCTTTCATCTTCAAAACCAATGAGCGTCACACCTACCCCACCAATCCTGTCTCTGAGGCTCTTTTTTGCTCAGGCACAGGAAGAAGCCCACATTTAAGGCCTATACAAAAAGGCTGGACCCACGTGCATAACCCAGGATGTGTTCCCCAACTTAAGATCCTTACTTCAATCTGATAAATTCTCCTTTCCTCAAACGAAATGAATGAGCCACCCTTGTGAGACCAAGAGCACAAGAGAGGGTAACCAAATATGTGGGAAAGCCAAACTCTCGAATGGGCTGAGTCCTTGGTGGTAGTGTTGGGAAGCTGAAGCAAGTCAAAAAGCTGCTTGTCAAGATGTGCATGTAAGACTGGCAGGGTGGCCCAGGAGGTAAAGACACCGCTGCCAACCTTGATGACCTGAGTTAGATGCCTGGAACCCATATGGCAGAAGGACAGACAGACCTCTACACTTGCACTGTGACACTCCACACTCCCCCTTGCCCTCATCACACAAAATAAAAAACTCAACCATCAACTTTTTTTGTTTTTGTTTGTTTGTTTGTTTAAAGTACTGATTGAAGTCAGGCATTTTAGAAAGATGTCTGAATGAAGACAATCGAATTTTGATTTCTTTAATGCTACATGCTGCTAGCCTGGATTTCTGACACTTGCAGCAGAGCACATCTTTAGCTGATATTGATCATTCATTTGAAACCTGATGGGTCAGTCATGAAAATGGCTATGGAAAAGCATGGGGCTACAATGGAAATCGAGGGCAACTCTACAGGGTTGGGTGAAGAGAGGAGAGGCAGGGGCCCTGAAGTGGGGTGTGTGGCACTACAGGGGTCACTGGGATGGAGAGACCATTGTCCTGAGGCCTTGGTATAAGGAGAAGGTGTTTTATTGTAAGAGAAATGTCACACTAATCTTAAGCAAAAGAGAGACACGTGGCTGCAGGTCACTGTTAACCACACACTCCTGTGGAATAGGAAAACTGTAAGACCTGTAATTTTCACCAGGCCATTGGAACAGTTATTCAGATTCTGCTGGAGCCAGAGAACACAGGCCTCACTCATCCATCTAGAACGACATGGACTGTCACCAAAATAGAAAAGGCAAACAAACTCCGGGCCTCCACTTGGTACCAAGTAAAAGCATGGTTCCCAGAGAGTTGCCATGAAACTCAGCCTTAAGGCCAGAATGTCTGCAAATGAGGATGTCTGGAGCTGGAACTAGTGGGGTGTGAGACAGCTTCCCGAACGAAAAAGATGAGGGAGGTGTGGGGAGGCAGGCACAAACCAAACCCATGTTTTCTGCTCTCTGTTAACTCAGGAATCACTCAGGTTGAAGGTCACACAGCTGAGCAATACACAATTAGCCTCCCACTTAGACAACCCTCTGACGTGTACTGTGACCACTGTTGCCTAGGTTACTTCTCAGAAACTTGAATTCAATTCTGCTTAACCTTTATTGAAGTCATCAGATAGATGACTAAAATCTCTTCCTATTGTCTGTGGCCTCTGGGTGCTGATGTAATCTGGCAAGCATTCTGGCCTCATACTTGATAGGGTAACCCTGAGTCAAGCTCACTCGAGAACTGCTCAGTTACAGCCGGCATGGTCAAACTGCATCAAGTTCTGGCCTTATGAGAGGCCTTCAGACACCTGAGTTGTCAAGAAAGCATAGCAGGAGCCAGGCGTGGTGGCGCATGCCTTTAATCCCAGCACTTGGGAGGCAGAGGCAGGCGGATTTCTGAGTTTGAGTCCAGCCTGGTCTACAAAGTGAGTTCCAGGACAGCCAGGGCTATACAGAGAAACCCTGTGTCGGGGGAAAAAAAAAAAAAAAAGCATAGCAGGGGGAAAGAGGAAACATACTCACTCCAGTGGCACCTAGGCCACTGAACCCTGTGTCATATACTTAAATTAACTCCTAACCCACATCCCACATTTCTCAAGAGATCAGGCCCTGGGAGAGAAAGCTCTTTATAGTTCATTACAAAGACACCCACTATATACTCTTGAAAAGCACTCCTAACCCACACCCCACTGTATACACTTATAATACCACTCCTAACCAGGGTAAAGTCACTACCCACCAACACAATGAGGATGAAGGCTTCACTGTACCAGATTGAGACTTAGCCTGTCCATGCTCGAGTAATGACAGTGTCCTGGTTAGTTTGTAAATACTTTTGAGCAAGATCCAAGCTGTTCAGGAGGTCAAGGCAGGAGTAATGTAAGTTCAAAGCCTATCTGGGCTATATGGGAAATTTGAGAACCACCTGGGCAACTCAGTGAGATCCTGTCTCAAATTGAAGGTGAAGAAAGGGGTCTGGAGACATGACTCTGGCAGTATCCTATTAGCAAGCAAGAGGTTCTGAGCTCACTCTCTAGTAATGCATAGCAAAACAAGCAGCACCCAAAGCTTGTAATGGTGCAGCACTTAACAGTGCAGGAGCAGCTAAGTGAAACCTGAGTCCACAGAAACATCAAACTGATTGCCATCCAAACTGTCCTCTGTCTACTGCCCTAATCCCTAGGTGATCTGAAATTCTTTTTCCAAGAAAGTATCAAGTCTTTCTTTCCTTTCATTTGATTAAAATAAATGACAAAGACATTCATTGTAACATGCCTTAAACAATTTGTCTCTTAATAAAGAATCTTGACAGACATGATCTGTCTGAGGAGGCAAACAAACAAACAAACAAACAAAAAAACCCCAAAGAGTCCCTACAGTCGGCCTCTGGATGAATGACTTCCGAGAGCTAGAACTAATGTAGGAGCCTGGCGAGGGTGGCCTTTGGGAAAGACGGATGGCCTGATATGGGGCAATTAGTGAAGATGCTCATGTCAGGACAGAGCTGAGGTACAGCAAGAGGCAGTGCTGAAAGGATTGGCTGCAGGAATCACAGATGCCACATGGGAGTGCAGCCTGAGTGGCACCGTAGGGGACAATACTTTGCACAGAAATTGGAGCATTTGGGACAAGCAGAAGCACATATTCAGCCAAGGATGTCTAATTGGGAGACAAATGGCAACACAAAAGAGGGAGATGGGTAGGCGCCAGTCTAGGATTCAGCAGGTGAGAAAATCTATGTGGTGAGCAGGGGCGGTCAAGCCTGGACACCCCATACTGGACTTGGTCACCACCTCATTCTCACAAGGGTGATTTAACACCCTCCAACTTACCTGACCAGCCAATACTCATGGCTGCATGAGTATTCTCCAAAGGTCAAAGGTGTAGGTCCAGGCAATATATAGGTCTAGCTACCTTTAGAACGTGGTGCATATGGGAGTTCGTTAAGTCACTGGGGGCATGCCCCTGCAGTAGACTGCTCCGACTCCGTTTCTATCTTTCTATTCTGATTTGAGGTCTGAGCAGGTCTCTGATAAATGCCCCTCACCCTGCCATTTGCAGCCCTAGTCAGAGCCTCAAACACAACCTTGGACCTGAACCTCAAGGACGGTGTACCAAGAGAAGCCTCTTTGTTCTTCATAAATAGCTTGTGTTGGCTATTTCATTATGGTGATAAAGGTTAAACAGTATGCCTGCTATACTTTATCCTTTTTGGAAGCCTTGTATAAGTACAGTTAGGGCTAGGTGTACCCTCTGGTAGAATATCACACTGGATAGGCCCCACAGACACCCCCATATCAATTATTTAGACACAAAGTATTAACAGTGACACCCAGAGCGCTACATGGACAGCTAAGCCTTGCTAAATGTGTGACTCAGAACACTGAAGGCTGGGATACGCCGGGCGATTAAGCTTCCTTTGAAGAGTGTATCTGCCGAGAAGAGAGGGTCTTGGGTGGTGTCTCAGTGCCAGGGATCTGGAGAGCCACATGGTGCGTTTCTGCTTTTGTCAGAAGTCACTTCAAACAGGACGGGATTAGAGCTGGAGGATCAGAGCTGAAGCTGAAGCTCAGTGAAATGCTAGCTGCCTCTCTCTAACAAGGTGTCAGGACAAAACTCCTCCAGGAAACGCATGGTCCCGTGTGTAAGGTAGAACCGAGGAGAAGCAGGCTGAATAAAGTTATTTTGGTAATTAATTACTGTTTCCAAATGAAGTTTTTGGAGTAATTATCTGTTATAAGCATGCTGATTTAGCCAGCTGTCTATGCTGAGCTAACTTTACTTCTGACTTAAAAGATACCATCCACCGGGGTGATGCTTAAATCCCAAAGATACCACACACTTTGGTCGCAGGACACAGAGAAATCAAGCTGGCACTGAACCAGAAGTTTCTTTCCAGCTGGCTAGCTTTTATAGTACTCGAAGGTGCCATGGAGGTCACTGGCCAGGGGTGGGGAGGGGCACTTCAACATTGACAGTCTTAGATGTGAACCATGCAAGTAATAACAATAACTGACACGATGTCTTACTTAGGGTTATTATTGCTATGATGAAACAACAAGACCTAAGAAACAGGGGAGAAAAGGGCTGGTTCAGTGTATACTTCCACATCACAGCTCATCACTAAAGGCAGTCAGGACAGGGACTCAATCAGGGCAGGGACCTGGAAACAGAAGCCGAGGCAGAGGCCACGGAGGATGCTGCTAACTAGCTTGCTCCACAGAGCTTGCTCGGTCTGCTTTCTTTTTCTTTTTAATTAATTGACTTATTTACTTTACATTCTGATCAACTGCAGCTTCTCCTCCTTCCTCTCTAGAGACCCCAGCTTGTGTCAAGTTGACATACAACTATCCAGCACATACAGCAACCCACGAGTGTGACAGAGGCATGAATGTTCTGGCGTAACGAACTGGTTTCAGGTTAGATTTAGGGGCTGTGCTGCAGGAGAGCATGTGTGACAGTTACTGGATACCTGACCAAAACCCCATGGCTGAGAAACTCATAGGCTGGAGGGGAGAAACCCTTACTCTTATTTTGCTAAGTGGGCATGGTATCAAGTGGCGTTCTCAATGATTTGAGTACAGCTCTCAACACACATCAGAAAACTTTCTGTAGTGGAAATCAGTTAATCCAGAGACCCACAAGGTCAAAGTGCAGAGAACAACCGTGCCCATCTGTATCTCTGCCCAGGCTCAGGTGGGAGGAGAGACAGTGAGAACCAGACACCAGGGAAGACGGCCCCTAAGCAGTGTCTACTGGACGTGATAAAGCTGCTGCACCACGAACCCCTATCTGTGGCTTCCCACTCAAGAGAGGGAGGGTCTTAAAGCCCACTCCAGGTGAGATGCTCTTGACAGCTGAAGGCTGCTGGGAGAGGGGTGTGGCCTAGGTAGGTGGCTCACACTCCAGTGGATGACCCTAGACCTAGGAGTATGACGGCGGCACAAATTGGATGTGTTAAGTTACAAAACAAAAGGATTTGAAGTTAGAAGTGG
Source organism: Mus pahari (assembly GCF_900095145.1). Taxonomy (NCBI): domain Eukaryota; kingdom Metazoa; phylum Chordata; class Mammalia; order Rodentia; family Muridae; genus Mus; species Mus pahari. The sequence continues at coordinate 8,877,483 of NC_034604.1, read as the reverse complement.
GATCTGGAAGGAAGTGTCGAGGAACTGTGGGGAGAGGAGGAAGTGAATATGATCAGAATACACTGTATATATGAGTGAAATTCTCAAACAATACAATAGCTGCAAAAGTTTCCTCTCTAGGACCTGGGAAACACACTGAAGCACATGTGCCGACACCCGAGAGGGGAGGTGCAGCTTTCTTTCTCACAACCTTTCCTAAGCACTTTGATAACTGTAAATTAACATCACCACACATTCTAACCGTCTTCTCCCTTGCCACTGTGATATCATCAAAGCTAAGTGGTGAATGAGGAATGGTCAGTTGCTCTCTGGCCCTTGGACAGTTCTCTTAGGTCATGTTACTCTTTCTCTTCATCATTAGGTTCAACTGTGGTTTAGATCTTGAGTTTTCCCCCAAGGCTGACAAGTTCAAAGCCTGACCCTCACACTTGGAAAAGGTCTTTAGGTTGTTGTGACATACCCTTGAAGCGGAATCGCGCGCGCGCGCTACTTCATGCTTTTACCATGAAGATACCACACTATCTTGCCCCAGGCCCAAAGCAATAGAGCCGATCTATCATGGATGTATGCCTCTAAAACTGAGCCAACATAAACATGCTTTCTTTCTAAATTTGATTATCTCAGGTATTTGTTATAGTGATAGGAAACTAACATGAGTTTTGAAGTCTTGTCTTTGTGACCACCAACCAATACTAAACAAAGTGCGAGGCTTTCTCTAAACGGTATAGCCTGCTTTTGAAATGTTTACTTTTATTGTTTTGAATTACATGTGTGTGGGAAGGTATGTGCATAAGTGCAGGTGTCTGCATAGGCCTGAGGTGTTGGGTGTCCCCCAAGCTGGAGTTATAGGTGGCTGGCAGCCACCCCATGTAGGTAATGGGAGTTAAATTCAGGACCTCTGGAAGAGCAGTATTGCTCTTAACAATGGAGCCATCTCTCCAGCCTCTGGTTCTGGGTGGGGGTTGTTTGTTTTGTTGGCTTGTTTTTTTGTGTTTGTTTTTTGATTGATGTTAATGCCAGGTTGATCTTGGGTATACATATTAAAACTGACCGAGCCTTTGGGTCTGAAGAGATGGGTCAGTTGTAAAGTGAGGGGTAAGCATGAGGACCTGAATTTGACCCCAGAATTTCTGTTAAAAAGATGGGCACAGTGACACACACTTGGAATCCCCACTCTGGGGAAGAGGGGACAGGCAGAGCCCTGGGGTTTACGAGATAGCCTAGTCAAACCAGTGAGCTCCAGGCAAGTCAAAGACTCTACCACATGCACACATACATGTTCATGCATATGTACACACATCGATACATCATACAAACCCAAAATAAAATGTATGGTGTTGAGGTTTGCTCTTTTGCTATGTATTGTAATGCTAAATACTGGTCCCCAAGGCTTGGTTGCCCCCAGGAATGAGAGAATCCACACATAGACCCAAGTGATGCTATGTAAGCCTGCCCGCCAGCTTAACCCTGATCAGTGAATGATGCCTACAGCCTATAGCCGCACAGAAGAGAGAGGTTTGGGCTCCTGAGCTTAGTGTCTGAAGAGATCACCAGGAGAAGCAAGAAAAAGAAGGTGGAGAGAGAAGACGCCACGGGTTAGGCGAGTCATGAAAATATGGCCGTGAGGGCTAGCCAGATGGAACATGGCAAGTTATAATTCAGGGCTATTGATGAGTGTCTTAGTTAGGTTTTACTGCTGTGGAGACATCATGACCAAGGCAACTCATAGACAACATTTAATTGGGGCTGGCTTACAGGTTCAGAGGTTCAGTCCAGTATCATCAATGTGGGAGCATGGCAACATCCAAGCAGGCATGGTGCAGTAGGAGTTGAGAGTTCTGCATCTTTATCTGAAGGTGGCTAGTGGAAGACTGACTTCCAGGCAGCTAGGACTAGGGTCTTAAAGCCCACACCTGTGGGTTAGAATGGTGTCCTGCATCCACCGGCCACAGGGCTAGGGCCTCTGGTGGAGGCGGGACTTGGGAAGTTTGCTGTGCACACCCCACACCACTGCCAGGTGGGCACTGGGCTGTGAGAAGCCACAGGATCCCTCCCACTCCAGGGGTGGGGAGGGACAGTCTGAGGTCCACGGAGTTTGACACCACAGATGCTGCTGGGTGTCACAAAAGAGCCAGCTCTGGGGTCCCTGGATCCCAGGGAGGCTAGGGAAAGCAGGTTCTCACTCTTGGGCACTGCAGATGCTGCTGGATGCTGCAGAAGAGCTGAGAACCAGAGTAGGGGCAGTGTGGCTGGCTCTAGCCTGGGGCAGAAGGGAAAAGGGTGGGAGGAGAGAACTCCGCCTGGTCACGGCAGGGAGGAGAGTCTTGGGCTTGCTCTGGTGGGCAGCTTGGCTCAGTGAAGACCATGGCTGAGAATGCAGAAAGGCCTCCCATGGGAGATTAGAGGAAGACCTGCTCCATTGCTCCAACACGGTGGATCCAGATGAGAAGAAGCAGTTCATGGTTTTAAGGTGTTTATTGTAAAAAGGCAGAGAGAGGGAGAGAGTAGAGACGTAGAGGTTGGCCATAGCCATGTGGAGAGAGCAGGGAGGGGAATGCAGAGGGGGGCGAGCAAGAGAGAGAGGCTAGAGTAAGAGAGGGAGGAGGGGGCAAGCAGCCCCTTTAATAGTGGGCCAGGCTTACTTGGCTGTTTCCAGGTAACTGTGGGGAAGAAGCATACCTGGCTATTGCCAGGTAACCGTGGGGGTGGAGTCCAGACAGAATATCAGGGGCTTGGGATGTTGCTGTACTGGGACTGATGGCCACAGAATCATGAAGCTGAGGCCTCCTGTCAGGAGCCTAGTGTCTGGGAGTGTGGCAAACATCCTTCTGTCTCTTGCAGCCTTATCTGCTGGGTCTCCAGGGTTTTAACCTAGCTCAACCAGAAAACAGGCTGCCTTTCATGGTCCCCCACACACCCACAGTGACACATCTACTCCAACAAGGCTGCACCTCCAAATACTGCCACTCCCTGGGCCAAGCATATTCAAACCATGACAATGGGGAAATAAAATCTAATAGCTTCGCGGGTAGATATCTGCTCAGCTCTAGTGCACTAAGGACTTGTTACAAATACGTTGTGTGTCTTTTATCTGGGAACTGAATAATCAAAGGCAGGGTAGAAATCGTAACTGAGATTAATTATTTAATATAACAGTAGGCTTTTGATTGAAAAGATAGCTTGTCGTACCCTGAGATTCCAAGAGGAGGAAATATGCCATGAGGGCCTATGTTGGATTCCATGGAAAGGCTAGGCACACAGGAGGCAGAGCTATTCATGGTTGCCTGGTCCTCACCCTGGGGTGAGCAGCGCAGTGCAACAGTGGTCCTGGATGGGAAAGTCTAATGTTAGAGTTGGCTAGGAGTGTGGCTCATACCCACAAAAGGTGCACAGGTGATTCTCTGTTTATCTAAGGACATTAGCTGGCTCTATGTGTAACAAAATCCCACGTTAGTGTCAGAAACCCCTGGCTGATCCAATTATATAGGAATGGCCATGTAACTTTGGGAGCTTACTCTGAGTCTCAATTTCCTCCCTTGGCTTTCAAACTGACCTTTTGGTGAGAATGAGATGCAGAGGCAGTGTAGGTAACTACTAGTGCTCTATCTACCACACATGCCTTTATTATAAGTGGCAGGACCATGATACAAATACAAGGGAAGGATCACTCCCTGGCATTGCATGATGAAGGACATGTGTGCTGTGTCAGCGTCTGGCTCTCCTGACTGGAAAGTAGGCTCCTCTTGTAGCCGGAAGTTTCTTTTTCTTTTCTATCACTGAAAATACCCACAGCGGCACTGGGCATAGATGTGACAGTCATTCTGAGTCTATAGAATGTGCTGAATGCGTTTATCCTGGAGACCCAAGAGAGTAAGTTGTTTTCATACATTTCACCAAATAGATGAGTAGCTCTGCTTTCTCTGAAAGCCTTCTATCTACTGACAAATGGATCCATTTCCCATTAGCCTTAGGGGTAGTACTAGGAAGGGCTACGCTTGGAAATCTTAGCATTTAAGTCCCTCTCCCACGTGCAATTTCTTCCTTTCCTTTCTTCAATGAATATTTATTATGCCCAAGACACTGTGAGGAAGCAATTTACATAGAAAAATGTAATGGAAGGGAACAGGACAAGCAACACTTTACTATGGGAGTCAGTGTATGCTCTTATGTGACGTCTCCATTCCTGTAAGTGCTTAAATGAAAATAATGAGTGAAATACAGAGATAGCCAGCTGGAGTCCAATACCAGAGAGTGGCTGTTGCAGACTGCAATTAATCTCCTCTGCCATAAATCTACCTCCTCTTCACCTGAGGGCTTTATCCAGCATAATTATTCTGCACTGTCATCACACCAAAGGGACAGAAGCTCTTAGACTAGTACAATAATTAACGGCACAATAACAGCACTTCAAATACCCATCACTAACTGACCCTGCTCCTCTGATGCAAAGTCAGCACCAAGGGAGGTACAGACCCAGCGAGCCTCTTTATAGGTCAGGACTGCACGCTGTCTTCCACAGAGACAGAACCGAGGCACTGAAGAGCCTGGCAGGCGCTGGGCAATTCTGTACTTCACTGTGTAAAAGTAACCATAGCACAGGATAGCCCAAGAAACAACATCACAAAATTGCCTCCCCAGAATTCTCTGTGCAGACCTGAAGGGAGGACTGCTAAGAAGGTCAGTGTGCTGAAGATGAGACCCTATACGAGAGAGAGAGAGAGAGAGAGAGAGAGAGAGAGAGAGAGAGAGAGAGAGAGAACCAAAAAGAAGATTCCAAGGATGTAGATAAGTCCAGGAAGCTCCAGCCTCCTCGTTCTGAGCATTACCTCTACCTCCAAGTACGGACATCTAAGCTTCTCTATTGGTAATGTTGAAAAGAACCCAGAAGAGATGGGTAGATGGGTGGATGAAGAGCAGCCTTAGGAAAGCCTTAGGAAAATACATGAAGGCTATTGCATTGCTGCAGGAAAGCCCAGGGCAGCAAGGAGGGCAGCCACCCAGCTTGAAGAGGGACAAAGACAGGAGAAGAGGAAAATAAATCAAGTAAAGAGGAAGAGGATGGGGATGGGGATGGTCAGTAAATAAGTCCTATCAGAGTTTCCCCAAGTCCACAGCGCAGTCACATACCCTGTGTATAACTTCTTTGTGTGTATGCATGTGCAGGTGTGTATGTGTCAGAGGTCAACATCAGGTGCCTGTGTGCATGCATGTGTAGGTGTGCATGTGCAGAGGTCAACATTAGGACCTTTGCTCTCACTGTCACCTTAGTTTTTGAGGTAGGTGTTACATGAACTTTGAACTTGTCCTCCAAGCCTACAGAAGGATTGTCTTAGCCTCATCCTCCGAGCACCGGGATTATAGGTGTGTGTCACATGCCCGTCCTTTGTCATGGGTGTTAGCAGATTGGACTCAGGTCCTCATGCTGTGTGGCAGGCACTTTACTGATGGAGTCGTCTTCCCGGCCCCTGTACTTCCATCTTTTAAAGAAAAAAAAAAAAAAAAGAAATGGAAGGTATGTAAATTTTTAAAGTATGCAGTGTCTGGGCTAGAGATGTGGTTTAGTGCTTACAAACACTTACTGTTCTTAAAGGGGATTCAAGTTTGGGTCTCAGCATCTATGGATGGCTTACAACCACCTGTAACTCTAGCTCCATTGCCTCTAATACCTTCTTTTAGCCCCCATGACCTTTCTCTCGTTCTCTCTCTCTCATACATGAGTGTGCGCTCACGCCCCCTCCCCCAAATCTTTAAGGATGTTTCTCCTTTCACATAGTTAAGATATCAAAGTCCATATTTTTAAAAGCCCCAAGCCCTGCCTTGTAAGATAGTTGTAAGTGAATGAAAATTTAAAGTTGGTTCTTGGTGCATACTGCACAGTCATCATGCACAGGGCAGGTGGCTTTCCACTGCAGGTGGCTTTGCTCCAGTTCCTAAGAAATCACTGTTTTGGTAACTGAATGCTACCGCAATTGAAAAACAAATTTAAAAGGTTGTAGCTGTTGGCATTCCTAATTCCTCTGAGTAAATACATTAAAAACAAAACAAAAAACAGGCCAAGATCTGTCTAAACTTGGTCCCTAGAACGTCCCTTCACCTGAGCACCTGCCAAATCAAAGTACCTGGTACTTTGTACTGCTCTCAGTACTGCTCTCAGTACTGCTCTCAGTACTGCTCTCAGTGTCGGCTGCACTTCATCCATCCACTCTCAGCATGGCGAGGATAATATCTGCAGTGAAGGCAGTGAACCTGGCTCTGGCAAAAAGCTTCGGCTTTCCGGAGCTGAACTTCTCCATCTTGAGGCAGGGCTGATGACACCCATAGCCAGTGTGCTTCTGACTGGTTTAAGGCTCCAGGCCCTACCTACACCTTCCAGGGTCTATAGGTCCCTTGTAGCTTCCCTTGGTCTATAGAACATTCTTGCGAGTACACCTTCCTATTAGAGGAGGTAAAACCCGGACAACCCCCTTGATGACTTCCTTGGGTCTCAGTTCTGAGTCCTATGCTCTTTAGATCCTAGGGCTAGAAGTGAATCTAGAATGTATGCGTTATTGGTTTTCAATTCTATAGAAAACCATTCAAGGTGGTTCATGGGCAGTCCAGGCCAGACATCAAGTTCACCTTTGCCAAAACGAAGCCCAGACCTTCCTCTTCCTCAATTGATTCCCATGGGAATGAATCCTAGAGACCCACTTTAAAGAACTCACGATCTTCAAGAACTCAAAATTACAGTAATGGCACCAGCCACAGAGCAGACGACACGGCAACAACGGGAAGCTGCGGCTGACAGGGGAAAGCTCCCAGCGGCATGGACCGTCAGTGGCGGTCGGTCATGGCCTTGGACCCTTGTTTGACCCTCAGTTTTTGAAGCATCTGTTGTTGTCTGGGCCCTCACAACAGACTTACCCCCTGTAGTAAATCACCAGAGGCAAATTGGAGTCTGGCAGAGAAGGCCAAATTACACAGCTTTGCAAGGCCACATCTTGGGGAAAAACAACAGCAGCAAAAAAAAAAAAAAAAAAACCGAATACAGGAAGTAGTAGGGCGTGGCCTCTCGCTGCTGGCTAAGTACTTCCTCTAGCTGCAGGAAGGGCCTCAGGGGAGCCTGCAAGTGGGCTTGGGCAGTGTCCCCAGCCTTTTAATGTGCACTTCAGGCTAGGAACTTGCAAATGCTTACAAAGAATGCCAGTAGCTGACAGCAAATTTACTGAGGACCAGGGCAGGCTGGGAACCAATCTTCCCTACACCGGTTGTTCCCAGCCCTTCTTGTGGTGACTCCACCATAAAAGTATTTTTTGTTGCTACTTTCTAACTGTACTTTTGCTATTGTTGTGAGTCATAACATAAATATCTGTGTTTTCTGATGGTCCTTTTGGGGGTCGTGACCCAATGGTTGAGAACCTCTGCTGGACCCAGTCCGGCATCAGCCTGAGAGGGTCAAAGATAGGAAAGGGAGGAGCCGCAGGGTGCATGGGCAGGAAGCCTGATGAAACCCCGTTTCTCTCACTCCAGTCACCTCCTGTGGAGGCGACTGCCAAGGTCAAAAGCAGCTGATAAGATTGAGAGGCCTGCGGAGGCCTTGTCTGAGATAATCGAGTGTTCTTCCACCTCCCACATTTCAAAAGTAACCATGAAGGTCGCATCATTTGGGCCCACTCGCTGACTTGGTGTGTGTTTTCAATATGAGCGCGTTAAGTCCATGGGGGCCAGGGCAACTGCGTAGGCGTAAAACCTTTCCGACGTCCTTTCCAGGAGGACTCTGCAAGCGTGAACAGCGGCGTGTGTGACCGTCAGGTGGGAAGCACATGCCATCCCACAAGGGAAGCTGCTTTACCTAAGCAAGACTCTTCATGGTGGCTGCCAGTGTGATCTGAGTGGGGGTGAGATGCACTTGCTGTAGCTCCTGCGTGACAGAGAGCAGTAGATGAAAGACGCTAGCTACACTTTGCAGAAAATCAAACGCTTTATGGGAAAAGATACTTTATGATTTTTAAAGGTTATTGAATTTAAATTTTCTGTACTTGCATATATTCATTTATTATATTTCATTATGATGTACCCAGATATGTATATCAAGTAGCTTGGAAAAGGACATTTTTAAGGCTACTGGGGCTGGAGAGATGGTTCAGCACGTGGGAGTAGGTTATACTCTTGGAGAGGACCTGAGCTGGGTTCCCAGAACTCACAACTGCCTGTAACTCCAGTTCCAGGGACTTTGACCTCTTTGGGCACCCAAGCTCCTGTACATATTCCATCTCCAAACACTCTCATACACACACTTATACACACTCACACATACACTCATACACATATTCATACACATATACATAACAAAAAGTTAAATCTTTAAAAAAGCTACATGAATTTACTGTAAAGTCCCATATACTTAAAAACTTTTTTAAAAAATTAAAATTTAAGTGGTCACCTCTTAGGAATGTCCAATTGTTCTCACTGGGGAACTGGAAAAAGACCCTTCCCTGAACGTGGCTGAGGCCAGGGGGGTTGTATCCCAGCTGGAATGTCTTAGTAATTAGGAGTTCCTGGTTCACTCAAGACCAGACCTCTGGGTTGGGTGTAGACATCTGCACTGAAAACAACTATTCAGAAGCCTTGCCTATACTGTGTAATCTGAGGAACCGCTCGACACAGTCAGCTACTCGGGCTGCAACCTACACAAAGAATAGCTCCATTCTTGGCTCCTATAAAATGGAAAATGAAAAGAAAAAAGAAAAATGTTTGAATCCTCAAGTCTTTTTCTCCATCCACCTAAGTGTTAATTAAAATTCCAAGTTATCCAGGGAGCACCACCTTTGTTCCTGACCAGTTTACACTACCCATAGTGAACACTGGCACCCTCTCCTACCTCCTCCCCAGAAGCCCGGCTCTCCTCATTTACTGGGTACAGCATCACCCTACATTCCCTGCCCTCTTCCCCGCACCCTTTCTCTCCTCTAGCATCGGAACATCCTGCTCATGTTCAAGGTCGCCTCCTCCCAGAATCCTCCACGCTCACGCCCACTCCGTCCCTACTTAGGCTATCCTCCCTCCACCTTTGTTTCTTTCTTTGTTTTTCTTTTTTTTAAAACTTTGTTCTAGAAGCCAAAACTTTTCCCAATAGACGAAGCACAGTTCAGCTTTCTCAGAGCAAAACCAAATCTACCTTGATCCTAAGTCCTCGAAGTTCCTTCTCTCATCATAACCAAACTTCTCAAGGAGTAATGAGCACAGACTCTTGACCCTTCTCACCCTCCAGTCACCTGCCTCAGTGTATGGTCACCTGGCCTCTGGCTCCAGCAACACATTGGAATCGCTCTCACCAAAGGCACCAACCAGCTGCCTCTCTCTAATGAGTCTGCCGCCTTGTGGGTACCTTATGTCAGGATGTCAGGATGTCAGGGATGGCTGTATTCTCCACAGACCCGTCCAGATCCCCAGAAGCTCCTCTTCCTCCAGGCTGCTCCCTGTTGTCAGGATTCCTGCCCAGGCTCCTAGCATTGTTTGCAACTCCCCTGAGCCACACTCTATCTTCTTTCTGCACTTGCTCATTCCCTCCCATGCCTGTGATGCGCATTTTCCATGGCCTTTACTCTTGTGTCTCACACAACTTAGCTTGGGTACTTCCTCAGTCTGTTGAGGTGGTAAGAATTATTTCTTGCTTTCAGCAAAAGCTTCTGACGTTGGGAAGCACAAGGGATTCCCTCAGATTTCCTGTGTTACACCAATAGATGTCCCCTGGCTGTAGCAGCACAGGAACTTGGTGCTGCTTGGCATCCAAAGGCCAAGTTAGATCTTTGTGCTGGTTTTGTCAGCGAAGCAGTAGCTTCTATTTAGGATGATTTTTGCTAAGAAGCATCGCCCCTCACTGGGGCCATAAGGTGGACAAAAAGCCTGATTTCTCTACCCTCGCTTTGTATGTTTCTCTCTGACTCCTGGCTGCCTGCTGGATCAGTCACTTCTCTTGCTATAACAACCAACAATTAGAAGAAAGCTTTATTCTGCTTCTAGTTAAAAACCATATCATGATGGTGCGAAAAGCATGTCGGGAGGAGCAGAGGCTGCACACGGTCACAATGTGTTCACAATTAGGAAGCCAGAGGATATAGGAAGTAAGATTGAGCCTCAAGGCCCACCTCCTGAGACCAACTTTCTCCAACAAGACTCCACCTCCTAAAGGTTCCACAACCTTCCCTAAAAGCACCACCACTTGAGGACTGAGGGTTTTAAACTCACAATTATGCCTGTTCGTCTCTGCGGGTCCACTCTAGTCATGGAGCCTCTGACCAGGCTCTTATTCTGCTTTGGGGCTAAAGGCTCAGTGACAAGCTACTGTCCTAAGCTCACGATCACGTCAGGTTCCAGGAACAGCATAGCCTTATAAGACAGAGCCCACACACCCCTACCTACACCCAGATGAAATCAGTTACCCATGAAGGCGAGACCATGTCTGGGAGCAGAAGTCACCTGCTGAGAAAATCTTGTCCCAAAAGTAATATGAACTCCTATGAACCACCGCGTAGAACCAGAGCTGGGACAATGGTCAAGGAGACTATAGCCAAACAAAAACTGTTTAATTATTTGTACCTTTGCCTGTCCTCTTTCCTCCTCAATTTACCAGTGCCCTGTGGATGGACTGAGGGTGAGGGGAAGTGCTTGATCCTTTTGTCTTTTCCAATTTGGTCTCATCGAATAAATCTGCTTTTCCCCACTACTTCTCTCTTTAAATTGTGTTTGAGAACTTGCCTGTGGCCGCTGGAATCTGTGTTTTGGTCCTAAAATACTCTGGAACTATTGAATTTGGATGCTAGTAACAGGATAGTTTCTTAGGGAATACTATCTGAAATGAATGACAAGTGAAGTTCTGTTTAATGAGACTATTTGTTCCTCTAATACTGTATCTTTCTATATTTTCCCAGCACGAGAGTCACACTTATTAAAATATGGCTTTCTGGATCTCTCCCATACATAGGGCTCCAGGCTGCCCAGGGCAAGCTCCCTCATGACATGTGTTCTAGGACCTGCTCACCACCTGATAGGCCTATGACTTATGGCTAATCTTACCTGCCAATGTGACCCATGGAAAGAACAACACTATGCTAGCTCAACTGGAGAAGCCGGGGCAGCTGAGAAATACCACAGTGAAGGAAAAACTAATGGTGTGGTTACAGCCTCTTCCTGGGTTAGTTCTTGGCTGATGCCCCTTGCTCTTCCAAGAATGGACTTCTTCAGTGCAGGGTTATCACTCCATACCAAGCACTCAGTGTACACAGGGTGAGCACTTATGGGTCCTGTTCATACTCTAAGTGTCAGGGTCTCTGGTTATATGGCTCACTAGTCAGTTACAGATAGCCAATTGCCAGGGAACATCTGCAGGTCACTGGAAATTATGTTTCTATGGTTGGTCCCCTCCTTGCTTCATTACCAGCTGGGTCCCTAACGATTCTTAGTGAATGCGGCAGTTTATGTAGTCTTTCTCCTACATAAACTGGCCTTGGCCACCAGGAATGGGATATACATTGGAGGTTAAGTCAGAAAACACATGGTCACATTGGTAGAATAAAATGGAAGCAGGGAGAAAGGGAGATGTAGTGTCTGTTTCTGGGAGATCCACACATAGTGAACTACCATTTGAGCATCCTTGATCATTAAGAAGTTATTTCCAGTTTAAATGGACATCACATATACAACAGAGCATAAACTGATATGTAACATAACAAGCAAAGCAATGGAGCATGAACAACTTTATAGTCTAGTTGTTGCCCGTGGGTTTTGGCTAGTGGTGCATGCTTTAGTCCTAGAGCTCAGGGTGCAGAGCCAGGTGGTGGATCTCTATGAGTTCGAGGCCAACCTGGGCTAGACAGTGAGATCCTGTCTTAAAAAATAATGGCCATAGTGTGCTTTTCTTAATTAAATAAACGTGGAAACAAAAGGCTCATCTACAGTTTTGCATTTACTGCCACATTGATGCTTTCTTCCCCTCAAAAGGCTGTTGATATATAAAACCAAATGATTCTAGGGATTTGTCTGCTTTTCGTACTATTTAGATAACCTAGTCCATACTACAGATAACAATTTTACATATATTTGATGATTAATTATATTAGATTGAAGGTGGCTGTCTTATTCTCAGGGGCCGTTTGCCATTCTCTTTCGGTAAATATGCCTGTCCTTGGTAATTTTATTCCCTTTGTTTATTTGTAAAGACTTTTTATTTTATCATTTCATGTCCTCACTATATAGAACTCTCTACATAGCCCAGGCTGGCCTGGAATTTGAGTCCCTTCTGCCTCTTCCTCTGAAGTCAATGCTGCATGCCATGTGTATGGTTAGGTAAAGCTCTCAACATATGAAAATATAAATGTTTTCTGTATTGCATTTTACAAATATTTTCGCAGTGTTTTATTTAACTGCATTTCTTGCCATACAGACATTTGATTTCTTATGTTTATTCCTTTTCCTGATTTGTCTTCTAATGAAACAAGGGAGGAACTAAATTTCCCTTCACTTGCTGTGTTCATAGGTGTGGGATATTTGAAATTAAGAAGACTTTATATAAGCTGAGAGGTCCACTACTGTTCCTCTGCCCTGTCCCCTTCTGTCATGATGTCATCCTGCCTTCCAAGTTTCTTCTGATCATATCCAGCATCATTTTCTTCTAGCACTTCTATGATTTCAGTTCTCTCTCTCGAATCTTCAAATGTCTCAAGTTAATTTTGATGTATCATGTGAGCTAATGTACTGTCTTTATTTCAGTCTTCAAATGGCTAGCCAGATAGTCCACCTCAAGCAGACAGTATGATGTCAGATTAAGAATCCCCACTTCAAGCAGACAGTATGATGTCAGATTAAGAATGGTAAATTATTGTCGTTTCACTCTGTCTCCTTTCAGATTAAAAAAAAAAAATCAATAACAAAAGAGGGATGTGGACTAGAGAAGGCAAGAATTCAGCCAGCTCTACCACATGGAACAGAAGTAAGCCAGAAGTAAGCTGCTGCTTGTTCCCAGAAGCCGCGAGACCATTCATTTTCCCAGTGTGCTTAGAATGATGTGGCCTGGGAATTATAGAAGGGATGACCTCAGTGTCATTTGTTTAGGTAGCAGGAGCCACCTTAGAAATCAGCTCCTTTCTCTCCCATGGGCAAAGAGAGAATATACTGTAAATTTATTTCCAAACTAAATTATAAATATATAGGTATCATTAATACCAATATATATTTTATTCAATAGATATTCCACTGACAAGCAAGTCAGATTATATGTCACAGCCTCATTATTAATAAGTCAAAGTACGTTGGTGTGGAGCAGAATATTGTTGATAGTAGTTCAGCATACAAGACAATTCCTATAGCCTTTATGAAAACAAGAATTACAGGCTAGTTTAGTGGTGCACACTTTTAATCCTAGCACTTGGGAGTCAGAGACAGCCAGATCTCTGGGAGTTTGAGGCCAGCTTGTTCTACAAAATGAGTTCCAGGCCATCCAGGGCTACAAAGTAAGATTCTGTCTTTAGAAAAATTATTTACGTCACAAATATAATCTAGGATGAGATCCCCACTCTGTGGAAGGTGCATAGGCTTGGTTTCCCCTGCAGTAGATCCTGAATACGTTGTTTCTTTGAGGGCTTCAAGGAACACCAGTCATGGGAAAGGGGAAGGGGCAGTCTACAATAGAGCGTTGCAAAGACAGGTATCACTGTAGGCAGTTGGAGTATAAACTTGGAGAATTGCCATACCAGCATAGAGTTTGTGTTGGAAGGGTTATGGGAACAAGACACCAGTTTCCGTGCTGAGCTATGGCACAGGTGTATAAAGCTGAATTCACGAGCCAGAGAAAGGTACAGTCAAAGAAAGGCCAATGCTGAAAGTCACAGTAACGTGGTGTGAAGCAGATGGGATGGTGAACTGGACACAGGAGCTACTATTAAGGTTTCTTCTTAACTTCAAGTCCACCTTGTGTGTGTAAACAGCAGTACCATAACTACCCAGGGGACAACTTCCTTCCTTCTTTGTTCCCCTAGAAGAGCAGGTTAGGGAAAGAGATCAAGTCGGCTGTCAGGAAACATCTTCATGAGATCTTTGATGGCCATACTTTTCATGTTTATTTAACTTTTAGGTGTTTGAGTCTCATGTATACCTGACTAGCCTTGAATTTGATATGAAGCCAGGATGACCTTAAACTTCTGCTCTTTCTGCCTTCATCTTCCCAGAGCTACAATTACAGGCATGCCTGGTTTTTGTAGTGCTAGGGTCTGGACTCAGGACTTCGTGCATGCTAAGCAAGCACTCTCCCAAGTGAGCTAAACCCCAACCCTTATTTAACCTTGGACCCCATGTTTAAGTGTTGTTAACAGTAGTAGCAATAGTAATAGTACTTTTTCATCACAGTTTTACATGCATATTCTCAGTTATCAAGAAAGGGCTTGTGAAATAACAGAGGTAATTTCTGTTCCTCAAAATTCTAGAATATTCCAAACTACAAGAGAAAAAGGTTGTATGCTTAAACCTCAGCTAGAGTTATCAGCTCAAGGAAGCAAGGAATTATACCAGGATTTTCCCTGTCCAATTAATTTAATTATTAATACAAGAAGCCTCTGATTGGACAGTGAAAGGGGAGGCAGAGTGAAGAGTTGCAGAAACAGAGACAGAGGAGACAGGAAGAGGAAGGAAGAAAGATGGAGGACGGACAGGAGGATTCAGATTCTGTGTGGCTTTAAATAGCCATGGGTTGATATAATATCATATAGCGATAGAATGATCAGGGTAACTTGTCTAATCTAGGTGGGCACCTTGTATCATTATCAATTGGCTCTGAAATTATTGTGTGGGCACCTTGTGAATTGAGAATTTATTGATATATAAATCTGACTGGTTACTTATAAACTTCTAGAGTTTTGATTTGACCAGGTTACTGGGAATTGTGATAGCTAACTGCGAGGTGGGTGGTCATTGCATTGGGGCTGACATGGCAACGACCCATCAAGGGAACTCAGGAACTCCCAGCCGGAGAACCTGTGGAGATGAGGACACCCCACTGGAGCCATGGTGTAGCAGGAACTTGCCAATCTTTTTAAAATTTCCAACAAAAAGAAATAGCTCAGGTTACAATGACTTCAGGGAGAGAGCTAAGGGACAGGAGACAGTAGTTCTGTTGGGAGCTGGCTTGTCATAGCTGGTCTTTGGTTGACCCAGAAACCCTGCCATGTGCTTTGGGCTCTGGTAAAGGCCTCCCCATCACAGAGACGTGGCTTTCTTGAAAACCATGAATGCCAAGAACATTATCATGTCAATAGTCTTGCAGTAGAAGGCCAGATAGGTCCTACCACTGATGTCCCAAAGTTTAGGCTTTGTATTAGAGGAAGCTTATTTGCTAGAGAATAGTCAAAAGCTTGAGACTGATCTTTTGGATAAACTTTGTAGCTGCTTGTATTCTAATGCTAACTTGGATTCTCTAAAACTGTTTGCAGAAGGCCTACCTGTAGCTTCTGAGAACCTTCCCCCAGTTCATTCTGATTAGCAAATAAAGATGCCAGCAGCCAAAAGCTGGGGAGAAGAGAGAGAGGTGGGGTTTAGGTTTCTGGGGGCTTGGGGTCATAAGGAGGAGGGAGGAAAAACACAAAAGCCACCCTGGAAGAACATGCAAGGGAGAGCCACCATGCCTGAGGAGGTAGGCAGGAGGGAGAAAGAGAGTCGCTATGTAAAAGGGCCAGAGGGCTGCTCAGTTGGGTCAAGAGCAACCAAGATGAACCATAGAAATTAGTAAGTAATAACTTGGAGTTATCAGTGGGAGGTAGATTCTAAGAGCATGGAGGTTAGGCAGATGCCCAGCTATTATGCTACTTAAGGCATATTTAAATATAAAGGCTGTGTATGTGTCTTTCTTCTGGGAGCATAAATGATCAAAGGTGGAAGGAACTCTTTGATGGGATTTATTAACATATTTATACTACAGACTTCATGCCAGGGTCTACTATTTATAGCTCTATTACAATCCAGGGATGCACATCTGAGTATGAAATAATTAAGCTTACCAAGCAAATGGCAAATGCCTGGACTTAACCAGTGTGCAGCTCGCCCTCTGCACACTCATGGAGAGACACTCCAGTGTTTCAGAAAGCTCTGAGTCTTTTCCTCTACTGCAACGCTCAGTGTTCATTATAGCTAGGACTTGTGTGGTGTGAAATAAACTGCACACTCAAAACTTCTGTGGAGTTGAATCTATGCATTCTCGGGTCACTGAGGCCTTTTTGAGAATGGAAGGAAACAATTTCTAGGAACCAGCACGGGGCAGCTCAACTGTCCCTTCCTTAAGAGGACAATTGCTGTGGGTTCTAAGGACAGGTAATGGGGACATTGCAAGTGTGTTTCTGCTTCCCTGTCAAGTATGAAGATTTGTTCTGGAGCCCCTCTGCTGGTGGGCTGGCTTATACTGTTAGGGTGAAGAAGCGAGACACATCTATCATAGCCCACCAGTGCAGTCGCCAGCGTCGCTCATGGGAGAAGAGCAGTGCAGTCGCCAGCGTCGCTCATGGGAGAAGTGGGGAGGGAGAGTGGGAGAAGCCACCAGCCAGCGTCGCTCATGGGAGAAGTGGGGAGGGAGAGTGGGAGAA